>NW_005054515.1:314896-319327 GCF_000277835.1 Geospiza fortis
AATCACCATCTCTGGATGTGTTTAAAAAAACACTGGACATGGCACTTGGTGCTATAGTCTGGGTGAGTTGTTAGGGCACAGGTTGGACTCGATGATCTTAAGAGGTCTCTTCCAACCTCATTATTCTGCCATTCTGTGATCTTCATGTGTTGCTGCTGTTCCAGAAGCAAAAATCCAAACCCACCCTCAACACCTCTTAAAGTGCAGGCATTGCTCATTAAAAGCAGGATTGGCACCGTGATATTTTCTGAAAAATCCTCTTTGCCCAGGATTTTCTCCTGAGAAGCTGAGAAGACTCAGAGAGGAATGCAAACAATATTATCTGCTTTGTAATGTGGCTTGGACATTGTTTATCAACAGGGGAATGTTTGATTGGTTTCATGTGAATTGTTTTAATTTAATGACCAATCACAGTCCAGTTGTGTTGAGGCTCTGAGGAGTCACAGGTTTTTATTATCATTCTTGTGAAGCCTTCTGATGTATCCTTTCTCTTTCTTTAGTATAGTTTTAGTATAGCATAATTAATATAATATAATATCAGCCTTATGAGAACATGGAGTCAGATTCTCATCTCTCACCTCATCCTGGGGACCCTCACAAGCACCACACAGGATAATTGGAATATTTGCTATAATTTTGCATTTGAACTGCACTGTCAGTGTAGCAGTATCAGGAGGAAAGAAAACAAACCTTGTTTTCTCCTCATTTTTCTGGCAACCACAAGATTAGGGATAAACAGACAACAAACCCTGGAATCTGCCACTCCACTCCAAAGCTTGCATGTGGTCACAATTACACCTCCAGTTCTCACTCTCAGACAAATAATGTTTGGGAAAGCTTTAACTCTGTTTACAAAACTTGGTTTTAACTCCATTTTGATAGCTGCCCCGGAGGCATAATTATGAGCCTGGTTACTCCTCAGAAGCAAACACAGAGCAGGTCTGCCAGAGATGGTATTTGTGCCAAGGAAAGCACAGTTACCTCACTGCCAGCATCCATTCACCTCAGTGAAACAAGGAAACACAACAAGGCAGACTTTGAAAAGCATTCAAATGAATCTAGGTGATACTGCTAAATTTTCTAATAATCTTTTCATTTATCAGAGGTACAAAATCAGCAGGGAGCTGTAAAACCTTGGCATGTCCTTGTGTATCAGCCAGACAATTTTTTCTTTCTATGAGCAATGTATCTTTTTTTTTAGAAATTTTTTCTTTCTATGAGCAATGTATCATGTGGGCATGATAAGAAAAGTTGGGAAAGATGAATCCAGTAAACCTATCAGACACAGACACGTCAAAATTGGCATTGCTCATCATCCCACTCTGAATTCCCTGCCAACTGCCAGCCTGGAACCACAGAGCTCCAAGGGAAGCTGAAAAGCAGTGGGGAGGCATGATCCTGGTCTTTAGAGATGCTGTGAAGGTGGAGAGAGCAATGTTCCCTACAGCAGTGACTCTTACAGAAGCTGTGCAGCAGAGGAGAGAGCAGCACTGGGCTTGGTCACACAGGGAGGCAGCAGAATCTTCCCAGCAGGACAACTTCAGAACAATTTGAGAATGTATGTCAGAAATCCAGCAGGACTGGATCTGCCTCGGGGCTGGAGCCTGGACCTGGTGATCTTCCAAGGTTCCCTCCTTAATGAAACTTGCCATTTGTGACAAACCCTTTCTAAACTTTCAATTTCATAATAATAACAGCCCTTAAAACACATCCTTTTCAGTTTGTGACAACTGACACCCAAATAATAAACCCAGGCTGGGAATTAGGCTTCTAGCCGTCAGAGGAGCCAATTTCTGGGACAGCCTTCTCTTTAGAGCAACAAGAACTCTTTTTGAAGTGGAACTGAATAAATGTATGCAGTAGGGTACAAACAGGTTCCTGCAATGCTGGCAGGACAGTTGCACCACCCAAGAGTTCAGCCCAGCACTGAAACCCCTGCAGAGAGCCATGCTGAAAGAGTACACTACCTGTATCAAAATTATATTAAGCTAACCTGTCATTTATTCCTTCCTGTAGAAACAAATCCCAGCTGAGTGAAAATCAGTGGGAAAAGGCTAACATCAAGGGATTAGATCCACAGAAAACACCATTGTTACACTTGATCTCCATGGTAGAAAATCAAAACCTATTTGTATACAATTAACTACACTGCTCTGGGCTATGCTGCTGCATTACATAAATTTATATTTAATTACTCACTTTTGGCTCATCCTTCTGTTGCTATCACTGAACTTTCCACCCCTGCCTACTCCTTTATTTTCCCCTTCTCTCTCACAGGAAGCCCTCTGCCATTATTTACTCCCCTGCTGCCAAGCCAACTCTTGGAATCCCAAAATATTTTCCAAATGCACTGAGGGTTATGTTTGCAGAATTTTGTGAGAGCCTAAATACAAGATGTTTCAAAACTCTGCTAACACTGTCTCTGCTTTGCAACTTACATGGACCAGGGTGCACTGAGGAACAACAAACACAGCAGTGTGCTCTCGTCTTGTTTTGACTCCTACAGGAGGCAATTTTTGGTAGAAAGCCAAGCTCTGGCATAGTCACAACAGGATCTGGACAAAGAAACATGCAGAGAAAACTCCTGTGGACCTGGACGAACAAATCCCACTGACAGGGATCGGGTTTTCTTGCAGGAAGGGGCACGTGAGCTCAGCCCTACCACCCTCACCTGAAGTGCAACCAACAGGTAAAGAGTTACAATTGAGCACTGCTGTCCTAATTGTTCTCTGCTGAGGACACAGCCAAGCCTCAAGGGCTTATCAGTTGAAAAGTCTACCCACACTCGTTCCCCCTCTGCCAGCTGATTCATCATCTCTGTGTTTCTCCTCATGCAGCACAGCCTCCATTTAAAAATAAACCTGTGCCACTCGTGCTAAGTCCATCCTCACTGAGCTACAAGGGCTGTGTCAATATCTGCCTGCCATGGCACCAGGCTTGGGCAATTGGAAGCAATTACTTTCCCTGTCCTTTAATTGGTCACAGCACACTCCACTCTGCCATGACCCCAACATCCCTGTGTTGCTATGGGGATTGAGGAGCTACAACATCTCACAGGGCTCTCCACAACACGACTGCAAGCAGGGCTTTCCTCTGTTGAGTTTTGCCTTCTTCAGAGCCCAAGGCAACCAGTGACATTTTCCTTCTGCCTCCTGGAAAAATACCTAAGAGTCCCCCTTCCACTGGAGCAGGCTGCTCCGAGCCCCATCCAACCTGGACTGGGACACTTCCAGGGATCCAGGGGCAGCCACAGCTTCTCTGTGCCAGGACCTCACCACCTTCACAGGGAAGAACTAAGGGAATCCTTCACAACATCTGACACAAATCTCTCCTTTTTTAGATTTAAACCATTCCCCCTGGCCCTGTCACTATCTGCCCGTGTAAAAAGTCCCTCTCTCTCTTTCTCACACACCCCATTCAGGTACTGAAGGGCTGCAGCAAGGTCTGCCCAGAGCCTTTCCAGGGCCAGGCTGACAAATGCCCAGCTCTCCCAGTCTGTCCCTGAGCAGAGAGGCCCCAGCCCTCGGAGCATCTTGACTTGGGAAGGATGTTGAGATGCTTGAGAGCATCCAGAGGAAGGCAACAAGGCTGGTGAGGGGCTGGGAGCACAAACCCTCTGAGGAATGTTTGAAGGGGCTGGGGCTGTTTAGCCTGGACAAGAGGAGGCTCAGAGGTGACCTTATTGCTCTCTACACCTTCCTGAAGGGAGGTGCAGACAGGTGGGGTTGGTCTCTGACAGAACCAGAGGACACAGTCTCAGGCTATGGCAGGGAAGGGATAGGTTGGCTATTAAGAAAATTTTCACCAAAATAATAATAAAGTAGTGGAATGCTCTTCCCAGGGAGGTGGTAAAATCACCATCTCTGGGTGTGTTTAAAAAAAACAACTGGACACGGCCCTTGGTGCTATAGTCTAGGTGAAGTGTTAGGGAATAAGTTGGACTCGATGATCTTAGAGGTCTCTTCAACCTCATCATTCTGTGATTCTGTGACTTCCAAACACCAAGAGAACTCTAACTAAGGCTAAAATAAAGGACATTCAGGACTATCCACACAACTGCACTCCCCTCATCTCCAGCAGATCTATTAGAACAGTTAAAAGGTTGACAAGGAACCCAGACATACCTCGGATCCAGCTTAGGCTGCACATTGACTTACAAACGAAATATTTGTGAAAAATAACGCAGAAGACCTGAAGCGGGGGCTCGCTGTCTGACCGAATTGCTAAGGCCATAGCGCTGTTCAGGGGGCAGGTGCGGTGTCTCCAGAACCGCCCACACCGAGCGCGCCCCCCGCGTAAGAAGCTTCCAGGGCACCCCAACCCCGAGGGCCCCTGCAGAGGCAGCTCCCACTCACAAACAATATCGGGCCACCCCTGCGGGGATCGGGAGGACGGACCGTGAGAGGACAAGCCTGCTACGGCCCCACAAGG
>NW_005054515.1:320228-323285 GCF_000277835.1 Geospiza fortis
GGAGTCACTGCAGCCCGGGCCCGCTACAACCCCCCTCTCCTGGCTGCCGCCCTCCTCGGCCGGGCCCCAGCGCTGCAGTGGGGGCAGGAGCCCCCTCCCCGCCCAGCAGAGAAAGGGCCCCCCTGACCCCGGTCCCAGTGGGCTTCTGGTAGCCGGGAGCATAAAGGCAGAAAGCCTTCCCATCCTTTCCCAGGGTGGAGGAGTTCGGAGATGGAGAGGTTTCAAGGCAATCCCAGATTGGGTTAAAGCCCAAGGGGCGCCTGGTTTTTGTTAGAGGGAGCCACCCGTCCCTCTGTCCCTTTGGCAGGGTGGCCTGTGCGCCTCGCTATGGTGCTCTAACCCAAATATTGCAGCATCCCCAAGTGGGCTTGGAACGGCCCTAACAAAGAGTGCCGGCAGCTCTTTGTGTTGTCTTGCCTTGGGGCGTTCTGGGTGCTCTCAGGCTTTGCAACTCGTCCGTGAGGGCTGCAAAGTTCCCTTCTGAATGGAAGCTGAGGGTTTTTCTTTCCTTCCCTGCAGTCGCACGGGTTGAAGAGCTCGAGCTCCAAGAGACGCAATAAGCGATTGTGCTTTGAGTCTTGGCAGCGCCAAATCCGTGAGCAGAGGCTGGTGCAAACAGGAGAGTGCAGGGCTACTCCTCTTTGACTCCTCTCAGGTATATTTTTACATCAAACTGGGTTTATATCATCGTTCCTATACAAATACTTTGTTGCACTGATTTTGCTATAAAGACATTTAGGTGTTACTGTGGTGCACTAGGAGATACATTATTAACACAGGCCACTCCTGCTTGCCTGCAGTGTTACTTTAGGAGGGTGTCTGGGAACAACAGAGAGAAAGAACCATTCATGCATTCAGCATTCCCTTTGCCACTGTAAAAAAATCATAAAAGATGCACTTGAGCCTTGAGTTTTGGCTCTGCCAAAGTAAGCATCTGCACAGGATGGGATTTGGTGGGTAAAAAAGCAATGGAATATTTCCCCAGGTTATGTGAATTGTGGATCGCACCATCTCATGAAGAAAGAGGGCCTGAGCTCAGGACCTGCATTTTCCTGTGACCTTGGGTAAAGCAGTTCCCTTTACACAGCTGTATTTTGACTGTTGTTAAAATGGAAATAAAGATACCTTTTCTCTTTTCAAGCATTGAGTAAGAACCTCAATGCATTGGTGTGGATTAATTCTTTGGGGTCTGTTCTCTTCCTTACTGCTTTTTGAAAACAAGGTCAAGATGACTTGAGACCATAGCAGAAAAAACTCGTGTATGAATTTGACTTATTTGACATGTAAGAGGAAGCCTTACCTTGATCTTGCCCACTGAGAGTTGGAATTTATCAAAGGAAGAAGATATCTGTAGGCTTGTCAGTGTATTGAACCATATTGGGAGGGTAGGAGGAAGCTTAAGCAGGTTTTCAAGCACTAAGCACAAAAATTAATGACAATGTAAAACCCATGTGAAAAGGAAGAAAAGCATTTACATTTTTCTATTTCCAGATACAAATAACTGCATCCAAAAACCCTTACAGTCATGCATGTGGTACGTGGCTTTGTAATTTAAAATAATTTGAGATGAGGCAAAATAAGCATCCCAAGTTTTTGAAAACATTCCCAGTTTGTTAGAGTTTAGCATCAAATAGTTGCTGTGCGATAAGAACACGAGCATGTGGGAGGTCTTTCAAGGAAAAAAAAAAAGTCTTTGTGTGAGGCAAACTTTCAACATTAGGAGAACTCCCTCTGTTTATAAAAACATTTTTCTGTTTATAAACAACATTCTCCTGAAGGAAGCAGGAGTGCTGGAGAAGTGCGAGAGAGGACATTGAAAATTTTCACAGTGTAACACTTTTTAAGTCTGTCATAGATGTCTGAATTTTAATAACAATTTTGGTGCTGTTGTGATTTTTAATAATCTCACACCTTAAACTCATATTCCACTCTTTATCTCTCCAGTGGATACAGCCTATCCTTAACCTAAATATTAAATATGAACCTTAATATCCTAAACCTAATACAGCATTGCATGGATATTTTATGTTTCAAATATTTCTGGAAAATTTGGGGTCACTTGGTGACACAATAAAGAATTTTTGAGTAGAGCAGATCAGAGCAAGGCAACACTGGATCAGTTACTGGGTGTGAATTGTTGAGCAGTAACAGCACCCGTGGAACCAGCTGCTTTTTAGAGCAGGAAGGAGACTTCTGATCACAGCACCTGTATGTTCCAGCCATTTAGATGGAGCTGTTCAAGGGAGGAACTGTTACTAACCCTCATTTGTGCCATTATTTCCAGATACAAATAACTGCATCCTAAAACCCTTACAATCATGCATGTGGTACATGTAATTTAAAATCATTCGAGATGAGGCAAAATAAGCATAAATAAAAAATAACCTGTTCAAGGCAAAATAAGCTGTTCAAGGAGGAACTGCTCCTAACCCTCATTTGTGCCATTTAGATGGAGCTGTGCAAGGAGAAACTGTTGCTAACCCTCATTTGTGCCATTTAGATGGAGCTGTGCAAGGAAGAGCTGTTGCTAACCCTCATTTGTGCCATTTAGATGGAGCTGTGCAAGGAAGAGCTGTTGCTAACCCTCATTTGTGCCATTTAGATGGAGCTGTGCAAGGAGGAACTGCTCCTAACCCTCATTTGTGCCATTTAGATGGAGCTGTGCAGGGAAGAACTGTTCCTAACCCTCATTTGTGCCATTTAGATGGAGTTATTTAAGGAAGAACTGTTCCTAACCCTCATTTGTGCCGTGCTGGAGTCAAGCAGAGCTTTCCCCACTCAGCAGGAGCGGGGCCTGCCCTCTCTAAGTTGTGCAAAGACCATCTGCCTGTTGCCTTTCAAGCACAAATACAATCTGTTACTTTGTCAAAATAAACAACACATCTCTCTGATCATTTCTAGCCTGCTGCCTGTCTGACTCCCCAGCTATGGGGGAACAGCCTGTTTATGGCACTCTCATTTTGGGCCAGAAGCTGTTACAGCTCAAACATTGCAATGAATATTTCATAGCTGCAGAACCCAGAGAAAAGGCTTTGCTCTCACTGAGACAGGCAGGAC
>NW_005054515.1:323295-370207 GCF_000277835.1 Geospiza fortis
TACTCCAAAAGCTCCATTTTATCTGTGTATATAATCCAGGGAACTTGATCAAATCAGTGTAAGCATTGCCCTGACATTAGGAGAAACCAATGCAATCAAAATTTATACGTGTCTATACAATAGTCATAGTGAACACCTGTAACAACCAAGTTCTGCCACTAATCTATCTATCTGTAGCAAAAATTAATTAGTTTTCCCATTTTTAGCCATTTTTAAACCCTTCCTCCACCTTTCATATTGCTTATGTGCTTGTTATGCCAGTAGATTGGGTACAATGGGCTAAAGAAGGCAGAAAACCTACATCCTAACTTTCTGGAGAACTCTCTTTTATTAGGACTTTCTTAAATTAGACCATCCCACGTACTTCAGAATTTAAAGTCTTTGTGTGTGTCAGATTCTGACACACTGTTTAATGTGGGCTGATTAGCTGCAGTCACAGGTTAGCTAAAGTGTGTAAGCAAGGGGAAAAGTCTTTCTTCCCCAAACACCAACTGATTCTAAAAGTTTAATGTAGCTTATTAGCTTAGCAAAATATCAAAGAAGTCTTTTCATCCTTTAAAAGGAGGTTTGAATCCTTTTTACTTATCCTTAAATGCAGCTAAGATCATGTCTTAATTATTCCTTAACCATATAAGTAAAAATACCAATTGAATGTTTAATCACAATCAACATAACTTTTTGGGGTTTTTTGGTCTAATGGAGATTTACAAACATATCTTTAAGCATGAATCAAAAAAAATAAGGTAGCAAACCCCAGAAAATAACATTGTTTTCAGCTGAGGAATACATTGTAGGATCCCTCTCCACAACTCAGAAAGAGTAGCCAGAAGGGGATAGGGAAAACTGTGGGAATCATGAGCATAGATTGGCTTTTCCAAGGAATTAGAACAGGTCAGGACTTCTAGCTAAGGCAACTGAGTGGTGGCTTGAGAAAGGACTGATGGTCTTGGCTTGGTGCTCTGTGCTTCCCAAGGATTGCAATTTTTACATTAACTACTAAAATACCTATTTCAGTTTCTGCGTTTGAGGAGACCTGGATGGATAAAAGCGCACAATTGTGAGTGATGCTTTTGGCCACAGATCAAAGTGGTAACCAGGCACTGCCAAGCTAAAAGGCAGAAAAGCCTCTATCCCTGTGAATTTCTTTAAGAAAACTACTTGCAACAATGTGCATTTGCTGTAGCCCAGCTTTTTGGTGCAGAAGTGACACATTCTTTGTCTGGGGACTCCTGATGTGATGATTTAGGTTTGGCATTTGCAGAACTCTATTTGTGGACTCTGTGAGCACCAAGTCACTCAACTCCATATCCCTCCAGATCTGCACTGAACAGATCACACTTCCCACTCCTCACCTGCTGCAGAGGGATCTTAGATCTGATTGATCATTCCTGTGCTGATAAGGATGTCTGTCCCTGTGCTGTTACACCCTCTGGTGTCCTTTGGAGCAGTGACACATTTCCTTTCTCCTCTGGTGACTCAGACAAGCATATTTTCTCCCTGGCTCAGACTATTAAGCTCCAAGTTCTTTTCAGAGCAGCTTCACAGGTAAGGACAGCACAGCCCTGCTTGTTTGTCTGCTTTCATAATTGTTCCTGAGTTTGATTTAAAACAAAACAATTTACCTCGTTAGCTATTTTTTCCTGCTAACTGCATAGCCCTACAGGAAAAAAAAAAATCTCAGCTGTGTCCAAGCCAAGCTTTGGGTCTCAACCTTTGGTTTGTCTGGGGCAGGACAGAGCAAGCCTCCAGAACATTTATTTACCAGGAGCCATCACTTTATTAACAAGAGTGACCTTGAAGCCTTAAGAAAAGATAAAAACCAAAGTTTCAAACACATACTCCATTCCCAGTTGGATCATCAAAGCATGTTTGCCTATATAACTTGATGCATCAGTCACTGTTAAACATCCAGATGCTTGAGGATTTTGCCTCACTCCAAGCTCACTGTCTGAACCCAGAGGAGGTCAGGAGTGAAGCACACTAATTTTATAGTGATAACAGTGTTTTTGAGGTTTCTGTCCTTCTAAATCCATTGACACTTCCCACCAGTTCCACAGTTCCCGGGCCTGCCTGGCAAACAGCAGATGGCGTGGTTGCCTCAGCACAGGAACCTAAAACCCACCCCCAAAGGGGAAGTGAATTCACCTGTAAGTGAATTTATGGGCTGTGATTTGCATGTGGTGTCATTTACAAAAGACACAAACCATGTGCAGGTAAACAGGCATTTTTATAAAAGGAGAAGAAAGTATGTACATCGTAGGGAACAAATGCAGACTGTACTGGAATAGCTATCTATGCATGTATTTAATTTATAAATTAAAATAGAAACCTCACTAAAACAGTGACACAAAGGAGTAAAGCTTCAACACAAGGCACAGGGAATTCATCAGATTCCTCTTGGAAAACAACAGGATGACACTTTAAGTACAATGCCATGTTTAACACCACAACCATCCCTCAGCCAGAGGTATATTTCATAACCTCCTGCCTGTTTTTTTAGCCCAATTTTAGTTATCCAAAAACCCATTTCCCAGACAAAGTTCCTCCTAAAATCTCACATATTTCTTCTCCTAATGTAGATAATTAACATACTAAGGTAAGGTATTTAAAACAGTAATAATATAGTTCTGCATAGTGTTTTTTATCACAATATAAACCAGCACCTCTGATTATATCAGCACTGGCTTCTTTATCTGATAAATGGGTACTCGGTGATTAAAGATAACATTCTCATCTTTTACAAGAAGACAGAAATGCTCTGAAGGTGCTACATTTAAGCAACAGTCTACTTTTACAAAACTCAGCTTTATTTACTACTGAGGAGTGGATTCAGGAGGTTAAGTGATCTCTGGTTTCCAGCCAAGGATGGTTTCATTGAAATCACTGGGTTAGTTAATGGACTCGGGAAATGTGTAACTGAAATTCAGCTTTTGTTCTGACAAAAATTCTGAAGCTATTTTTCTTTCATACAGATGGAAATCATTTACCTGAATCCCTTTCCTTGTATATGTTGAGTGCTTAGTCCTTTAGTCTTTTTAATCTTATATCACACTGAGAAAAGATTTGTTTAAAAACCTAATAGTGGAAAAAATATTTATAAATAAACACCAAATAATTACAATATTTCAATTCTGTTATGGATCAGTAGAACTCCTTACGGCACAGCTGTCTCTGCTTTTGTAAAATATTGCTAGGAATGGTCAACATGGAATTCAGAATTCCCAGGATTAAAAACCAAACAAATCAGCACAATTGTATTAACAAGAAAAAAGTGAAAAAGCAAAGTCAAATGCTCATTTTGGCTGAAGAAGCTCCTACTGAGGTTGAAAAGCTTGTGGGAAAGAACATCCCTTTGTCCTCTTCATTCTAGCAATTACTAAGCTTGGAATTTTGTGGAAGTCCAAAAAAATTCCAAGTAGCTAAACTATGTCAAAAGGAGTTGAAATAATGTCTTAGAAACAGCACAATGACAGTAAAAATTACTGGTAACACAAAAGTATACACAGCACATACATGAATCAATGCCAAATAACATTGGATATTCAATATACAGGCTGAAAAGCTCAGTGTGGAAAAAAAAAAGTGTACAAAATGTATTCAGATTTAAACATCTCAATCAATCAGTGTCTGTAAGAGAAACACAGAAACAATGCCCTGTCAAGTCTACTCACAATTCATCACTTTGCTACAGCTACAATAAATATTCTACATCCTATGCCATCAAAGGGGAAAAATCTCTTGTAAAATACAAGGAAACCAGATATGTAACGACACAGAGTTGCTTCAGAAATCATTCTCCTGCAGGTCATTCATGTTTGTCTGGTGTTGGCTGATGAGCAGATCTTGGACAGAAGTGTCCCAGTACCAAAGGATTTGGTGTCCAAGTGACACAAAGATGATTAACAGGAGCAGTGCCAATGACACAAGCATTCCAGGTGTGGGACAGGCCATCAGGGCCGCGTTTCCTGTAGCTCTGAGGACTCTGAACACCAAGAGGAGGTCAATGTGACTTTTGAGGAACTAAATCACTAGGATGGGGGATGGCAGAGCATCGAGAGAGACCCCACAGCCACTCACTGCAGCCACTGGTGATGGAAATATGGAGAGCCCATGACATGCACAGGCTGTCCCCATAAACCAGGAGCTCCCTCCCACTGCTGCCCTGCTCAGCCTCTGGAGCTCATTCTGCATCACTGAAGCCGTGAGAACAGGGTGGGATCAGGCCATCCCTCCCTGCACCAGGGGATAATCTCAGCCCTTTTTGGATGGGGGTGAACACAACAACAAACTCTGTTCACTTTGCCCATCTTTAAACGCAATGGTGAGTGAGAACAAGGAATAGCAGAGCCAAGAGAGTGGGAATGGCACAGGTCATCAATGAATGCTGAAGGACCAGGCTCAGAGAAAGAGTCTGCTTATGGTGGCCTGCACAGTCTTGCTGCCAAGCGTCTCCCTCTCTTTTTCACTGACATCACCCAGCAAAGGCTGTGGAATTCATGGAGCTAACATTCTTCCTTTGGAAGGTTCAAAAAAAGGGGGAAACTGCTCGGTCTGTGGCACTGCTGGTGGGCTGCAACATCAGGGTAAAAGCAAATCTTTGCAGGAGAGCAAAAGGGACGATTTACTGAAGCAACATTTTGAAACATTACTGTGAAAAAACAATGGAATTATCACAAAATGGAATTTCACACTCCCAGCAAACCCCCACTGGAGACAAGAGACTGACAAACAGCATACCATGGAAGCAATAGTGTAAGTTGCACTCCACAATCAGTCCTCTCGTACCTGCCATTAGTATCTAACTTCCTAAGCTTTGAAACAGCAGTTCAACAAACTCATGTTTTGCAGGAAAAACAAAAGTCTAGCTGGTTTTTCTTGAAAAAAAAAAACCCTGCAATATTCTAACTCCATTTAAAAAAGAACAAACAAAATCCTAAGAAAGCTGCAAAACTACGCTGCCCTTGCTGCCTTTTAAACAGTAAAAGCTTTACAGTCAACTCTAAAATAAATCACAAACATCTACAGCCTTAATTCATGTTTTGTCATGATGTTCTCATCAGATAAAATGTTTACCAAAGCAGGCCTACAAGGAGGGAGGGAGGACAGCAGGAAGGGTAGATAACAACAGAGAGTGGAAAATGATCCAAACGTGACCAACAGAGATTTTCTAAAAACTCAGAAAAGAAAGCAGTTATTTTGTCTGGATCAAAGACATTTGGAAGACATAGGGACAAAAAGAGGAGAAGGGAAGAAAAATCCAAAGTGTAAAAGAAGGGGATAATCTTCATCCAGCAAAGCATTTGCACATAGGCTCAGGGTGAAGCACAGCCTAAAGCTAAGCTTGAAGCTGAGTGAGCTGCTGGATTCAGAGGAGGGAAAACAACAGCAACAGACAGTAATACTTGAGCAGGTACCCTCCAAGAACTTGCCATCTTCAAATAAACTTCTAATTAAAATTTTCAGCTCTTTCTAGCCAAGCCTGATATTCCAGGCTGTAGAAGGCTTTGCTGAAGAGGACACAGCGACTCTTGCCAGACTTCACTGCTTTCAGACAGACCACCAAAGGTGGGAAGAGACCATTTCCAAGCGGCTGGTCCCTAACATAGCCCTTTCGATCTTTGTAAATGTCAATGAAGCGTTGTGGAGGGAGCGTTTTGTCTGGGAGAGGTCACTGGCACCTGGTCCCTAGGTGTGGCCTTTGGGGATAAGTTTATCCCCACTAAAAACGCGTTTGCCCATAGAAAGCACCTTTTCACTACTGAACTTGGGGAGAAAAAACACGACAGGAATGTCCTTAGGACATTTCGGGTGAGGAACTTCTACACACTTATTCCAAAAGCCCATTAAAAATATACCTAAAAGAAAACACAAGAAAACAGAATAGAGCAAACAACTTGCCCCCAAAAATCATTAACAAAAAGTAAAAGTAACATTATCAAACTATATATATAATGATTTTCATTAAAAAATAAGGAAAAATGCACACCCTACCGCCTGCAGTTCTGGTCAGGTTCTCCCTCCGCCCACCCCAAAAAAGTAAAAATTAAAAAACAATACAAATAAAATAAATTAATGTTTCCACCAGCCTGGTTCTCAACTGAAACAATTCCTTCCCCACTACTCTATTTCCTGAACACATCTGTTAGAAATCTCAATTAAAAAACCTGCAATTCTTCAGATGAACATCAAAGTAGGACTCTCCCCCAGTCTTTGCAAACCTGGACTTATTTTAACAGTAGACTTTCCGTGCGTTGGAGAGAGGAGATGGGTGTCAGGTACAGGTGTCCTTATCAGAAGATCAGAATGATTCCACTTGTGCTGACAAAGTGTTTGAATCTAGGATTGCTCTGGGTTAATGGCACCCCTTTGAGCATGAAATCAGCACTTTCTCCCCAGCTGTAATGTGAACTGCTTAGCACTTGGATCTGTCTAATGATTGAGATAATATCATTCATTAGCTCTAATAACAATGGCCCTGGCTCACCCAAGTATTTCAATATGCAAATGGCATCCTTTAGGCCAGCAGGGAATCGCTCCCTCAAAGTTAAATATGTGGTTTCGTTCTTGGGCAACCGGATTCGCAATGCACTCAGGGAATTAGAGATGTTTTGTCATGTTCAAAAGATAGGTACTTATTTTAAATTTGGAGTTCTTTAAAATAAATTGCTGTGGTGGAAAGATACTTGAGCTTACATGCTAACCTTCAGCAGTGGGGGCTGAGTAAAGGATGCCAGGTTTGCATGGCAGCTGGAAGAAGTATCCAGGATTGTATATTCTGCCCTTCAGGCTGGGAAACGTCCTCTGAACCCCTCAGCGCTTTGCCAAATCGTTATTTCCCTTTAGTGAACATATTAAAACATGCAACAGTGGAATTGAACCTTTGTAATCCTTCTTTTCCATCTGGATGTACATCTTTGGAGATGTACTCACAAAAGGGCCTTAATGGGCCAGCAGAAAACATTTCTGGAGGGCTCCAGACAAAGTACACCCAGAGGGTGCAGTGGAGACCAAAGCACAAGTACAGGAAGCAAAGGAATTAGTCAGTGAAACCAGATTTTATCCACACTCCACGTTTTTCTCTTCAGACAACATATGTCATGCCTTCAGAATCCAGTATGGTTTTAGAAAACCCAAACAAAGCAATGTCATTTCCTTATAATTAAACAGGAGAAGAAAGTTTGTGATGAAAAGGTTAAAGATGGAATTATCAATGATACAGGTGGAAGTTTGTCACCTGGTAACCAGAAATGGTAGCAAAAAATGTTATCACATCCTCTCTGAGCAGCACTCTGAACTGAACACAGTTCTGGGGTTTCTCTGCTTTTCTAAAGAGAAATGTTCAAGAAGGGTTTCTTTCTTGGATCAAAGGATCCCCTCCCAGAAATACTGTCTATGTCTTGCACTCATTTATGTAGCTGCTGCTGGAAAATGAGCCTAATTCTTCATCTGAAAAGTCTGACCACAATAGTAGAGTGAAGTGAAAATGACCAAAGAAAAAGAATATAAATGGTGTCATTCTCAACCCCTGCCACTGGCCTCTGGGAGAAAACAGAAAGCAAAGCAGAAAGTGCTGGCACGCCGAGCTCCTGCAGGCCCAGCATCTGGGCACACATTCCTGGTGCACTGCTGAGGAACTCTTCCCAAGCTCCTGGGAGGCAACTTGCAAAACATCTCCAGCAAATCTTCAGGAAGGTCCTCCTTCTCCTTTCCCTCTGCTGCCATTTCCCAAGCTTCTGCACCCTCAGACTCACTTTCTGGCTATCAGCCAAGGAGTTTGACCCTTGAAGTGGCAGACAAAAGGTTTCACGTGAAAACAGACAGGCAGAATTGACAAGAACCCACAGCAACAGCAGCCTGGTTACAGGTTTTAGCAGGGACAGAGCCTGAAACTAAATTGCCACACTCAGGGTGGTACAAACCCAGCTGCCCTGCTTGGGTTCCTTTTGACATGTAAGGAGCTTGGGTTTGTGAAGAGCAATAGGTCAGTGCAGCATCACTGATTTGAGCCCTCCTGTCTATCCCCAGGGGCTGATGAGATTGGATCAATATTGGGGCTGTGGAGCAGCAATCCAGAATGGTTATCTGGTACTTCAGTTAAGATCCCAGGCTATAATCTGCCACAGGGAACATTTGTCACCCTTTTTCCAACCCATAGTAGGTAAGTCTTTGCTGACTCAAGTCAGGTACTATCAAGAGTTCTGGCAATTGCACTTCAAGCTCCCTTACACCTCAGGCAAGAGCTTTCTCACAAATAGAGCAGTCAAAAAAACAGCCCAAGAAATAGAACAGGTACAGCATCACCCTGAGAGTCCTTAACCTTTCAGGAGCTGTGTCAGGACAAGGTGGTAGATGTGCACTTGCTCTGCTCTTGGATCAGATAAAAATAACCAACAGCAATCCCATGCAGTGCAATCACAAAAACCAGCTACACCAAAACCATGCTACACAGACCAAAGGGAACAGGAAGCATTGGCAGCTTCTCTGCATATTTAAGGATTAAGAATAGCCAGGATTTGTAGAAGGGACTGAAGCATTCAGACATCCTACCTTCAATATCAGAGCTCGCTGCTGCTACAACCTTCCAAACCCAAAGCACAAGGAGTACACCTGGCTGGGTCTTTAGTAACTACTTTAACAGGTGTGCAATTAAAACACAATTGGACCATTAGCTGTTCCAATTAGCTTCACAGCTGCACAGCCTTTTAACAGGGAGCTGGGGCTTATATTAACAACATCTATTACTGAGAAAACCAGGGAGAATCTCTCAGTGTTCTGCGGTTCATTTTCTTTCTGGGCTGTTTCAGCTCCAGCACACCAAGCATCTCATGAAAACATCATGCATGGAAACGTTTCATCCCAAGGACAATGTTGGCACGAGAACAAATGGTTGTAAATAGCATGAATTAGTTTAGGTCGAAAGTTGCAAGGAGGTTTCCCAACTGCGAGGACACTGGAGTCGGAACAGCCTGCAGGGCAGGGAGGGAAAGGACACAGGGCAGTGGAAAACTCCCTGGTTTTCAGATGAAATTCAATAAATTTCTGAAAGGCCGAGTGACAGATGGATTGCAGCAGCCAGAGGCTGGGCTGGGATCCTTGGGCAGTCCCCAGCAGGCCCTTCACTGGGTACAAGGGAACTACATCCCTTACTCGGTCACTTTATTATGATGGTGCTAAAAGGCTGCTTGGAATCACCTGGAAAATTACCTGATAACAGTTTGTGAACAGATGAACTGCTGAGTATGGGGAGGATTTTGGTGGTGACCCCTTCCACTGGCACAGCTGTAGCCAGGAGGAGCAGAATTCCTGTTGGAGTGGCAGCATCATGCAAAGAGCAGAACTGGAGTGGATCAGTCTCACTAATAAATCACCACTTGTGCTCCTCCTTTGGGATCATTAAACACTGGGAACTTCCCCTGAGACTCCTGCACTGCCTTTTTCCCCTCTGTGAAGGGCCAAGACAAGTGGATGTGTTTTAGGGAATAGATTTAGGCTCCCACCATTCCCCTCATCCTAAGGAAAGCACACTGTTATGCTCACTTTAGTCTGGCAGTGTTTTCCTCTCTGCATAGTTTAGATTTGAGGCATCAACAAAGGTAGCTCAGGAAGGATAATTAAGATGTGCATATGCAAATGAAAATTACACACTCTGCAAATTTGCATGCGACCTTTGGTTAACATTTTAAAACGCCACATGGATTGATTTTTACAAACATTTGTTAGGATATCAAGGTATGCTGTGTTATGCTTAATTTTAAATAAGGCTTTAATTAAGCTGTTCCAAAGCCTACAATTTAGAAAGGGATGAGAATTTCTTGCCAACCAAGGCTCCTTGTCATCAGAGTTATTCCAGGTCACGGGAGGATAATTGTAAATCATGGTTTCTCTACATTCCCAGTGCACAGGGACTACCAGGAGGTTTTTCGGCAACACTTTAATTCATCACAACAGAAGTGTTAATATTTCACTTTAATAAAAAATACATATTATTTTGAAATATTCTTGAATGATCCAGCTTGAAAAATGAAAACGACCTTTAAATCTATACAGGGCAGTTCCTTTGGGCACTTTAAATGCAATAATTTATAAAGTTCCTATATTCATCATGTGTGCACAAATATCATGTAAATATTACAGCTGTACTCCATGACAAAAGAAGCGTAATGCAGACATAGAATCATACAGAGAACTGACAAATGGGAAAAAAGGGATATCCAGTATTTTCTGTACAAAAAAATATGCCACTTTTTGATAATTTGTAAAAATGCATAACTTTTGGCATTTCAGAGAAGAACACCGTATAAAAATAAATATTCTATGTACAGTAACACACACAGGTCAGTCCAGGGTTAGAACCATCACTGCAAAAGAAAACATAAACAAGTGTTAGTGACAGCTCACAGGGGCAAGGACACTGTTAGGGAAGCTGGCTCTGGGCTCTCCAGGAGGAAAAGGAGCTGTGATGGATCTCAGCAGGGACCCTGTCCACCTTTCCTGAAGGTGGGCCAGACCCTGGGGAGTGCAGGGGGTGTCTGAGAGAACCCAGGAGGAAATCTCATCTTTGTGCAAGGATTACAGCACTTTGGGGCAGGCAGCTCAAAGGCCACAGATACAGTTCTCTCCTTTGTAGCCCACAGAGCTGAACTGTGATATTTAACTAAAGAGGAGTTTTGGTTGCCTCTTTTCTGGGACACAGTCCTGGAAATCCCATCCATGCATCCACACCTCTTCTGCCTTAGGCAGATTCATGGAAAACATTAGCAGGACCCATGGCACTGCCAACTCAGCACAGCAACATTTCCAAATTACCTTATTCCAGCAGCCTTGAACTGGAAGGCCATCTTCTCCCTGTGAAAAAGATGGATGAAATAGCAGTTTAGGACACAGAAAGCAGCACAGAGATGGAGAAAGGACAGCATGGGTTAACTGTTACTGCAACAAACAGTTTGAACCTGGGCTGGAGGAATAGTCTGAGAGATATTCCTCATCCTTCAGATGACCCAGACTTCAGGCTGGCACAACCAGTGCAGCCTGAAGCAGGGGCTGGGGTGAAGAGGGGAAATGCCTGCAGGCTGTGCAAGGGACTTATGTACCCGAGAACCACCCTCCCCTGAGAAAGGAGTCTATCCAGGCTTCCTTGAAGGAAGGAGAGAGGGAACACAGGAGGTCCAACTCAGCCAGATAAACAGGAAAGTGAGAGGTGGCTGCCCTGTGTCCTCAGGCTTGGATCTGTAACACAGAGCTGAAAAGCCAATCCCAGAGTCAGCACTAACCTCAGACCCTGAGGAGGGTCTGGAAAAAAGTCTCCATTTCTGTCCTGTTAAAGAGTTTGCTTTGTCATGTGAGACACTGCCCAGTTTTCCCCTCTTGCCTCTGGGCAGATCCTGCTCCAGGGAAATTGGGGCAGCCCCTCTGCTGGTTCAGGATGTCTCAGCTGCTCCCTGAAAAGGGACTTTGGCTTCAAAAACATCAGTGGGATATCTGTGAAAATCCCCTGGCACTTCTGCAACAGTGATGTCTTGGGCTCCATGGTTGGGAAATGCTTTTGTAGATTACTGCCATCATTTCAACCCTGTGCAGCCCTCTTTGATAGGCTGGATATGACACCAGTGCTAAGGTGCTCTGCAGCAGCAGATAAAGTCAGGTGTAAGGAAATACATGTCTGACATGAGAAGTCAAATCCTTGTGCTGTGTGCACGTGGCAGAGTCATGGTCTATCACTTTTCCCCAGGAAACCCCCCAAAAAATACAAACAGAAAAGCAAATGCACAGTAATATATTGAGAAATGAACTATTTACTGAAGATGCACTTCCAGGGGGCTGACGTTCTGAACATTGCCATGATGTTATAACAATATTGCTTTTCAAATGCATTTTTTGGACTTTGGTCTCCTTGTGCTGTTTCCTCCCCTTGCCCCAACTATGTGGAAATACAGAATTCCAACTTATTTACTGGGTAAACTGTGGTGTTCCCATTGGTACACTGGTGGTGACAGGAATGGGTGGTACAGTGCATGGCAGGAGGAGATGGGAAGTTAGGTGTATGAAGGAATGGGAGGCCAGGGAGTCACAGCTCAGGGATCAAAGGAACACCAGGGTCACAAGGAAGTGTTTGTTGTGGGCCAATGTGCCGAGAACGGAAACATGAGGTGCTTGTTAGTACCAAGGATCTCCTTCCACAAATCTCACATGTGCCAAGAGTTAGTTCACAGCCTCCATGAGCTACACACATGGATGTGTCAGCTGGATGCCAAGCTTTTAACCTAGTTGGATCAAAAACCATGCTTATTCACTTTCCCAAGCTAGCTTGCATGCCACAACACTCTATATAAAAAATAACAGCATCCATATTTCATCAGATTTTCTGGCAAGTTTCCCTTAATGAAAATAGGTATGAAAAGAAGTGTGAGTTCTAATATGGCCATGTGGGGTGAATCCTCATTAGGAGCAGTGACAAAACCAGAAATGTCACCTGCCAGGGCACTGGTGGAACCCTTGCACCTGTGAGATGAGGTGCTTTACTCAGGCAGAAGTTACTCCATAGAAACCTGGCTGTGTTCATTGGGACACAAAATACATGGCTCTGTAGTCTTCCTCCTTTGAGCACTGTTCTGGGCAGGGATGGTTTCACCTGGGGGACTGGCACAAGCTTCTGCTACCCAGAATTTACAGAGCAGCAACTGAGACTTTATGAGTGTTCCAAAGAGGCAATGGCAGCACCCAAAGGAGGGAACACTGGAAGGAAAATTATGTCAGCTCTTCACAAAGCTCAAATAACAAAGGCTTTTTATGGCAATTTCATGGTGCCTTTTTTTTTTCCCCTCAAGAAACTAGGAAAATCTTTTAAACTAAATGTGGCTTTTTGCTTTGGGATGCATTTTCCCAGCTAGTTGAACTAACAAATCCCATCCCTTGCAGATGGCATCAAACATCCTTAAGTGAGCATAAAGCTTGGAAAGACCATCCTCAAGCAAACCTTGTCATGCCAAACAATGCTGGATGGGCAGGGGAGTAGAAGTTTCTTTGTATTATGGAGATGTTGAGACTCTCCCAGGGAGCAAAGTGTCACCTGAATGCTGCATCTCCAAAAAACTCAGAGAAAATGAATAAATTGGTGACCTTTACTGGGATACTAAGAAATCAGTTGGGGTTAAGTGTTTCTGAGTACTTTTGTCCTATGACAGTTGGGCTAGATCAGGCACTAATAAAATAATCATTTTATCACTTGAATAAATGGGTATTGGGGAGCTGGCAATCCTAAATTCAAGTTTTTTGGATGCTATGGGTACAATTTGGACTTTGGGGAGAGTCATAAATAGGAATGATCCATCAGGGAGGTTAAGTGTCCCCATTAATATGTTTCACATGGGCTTACTAATGGGATAACTATTCTTTTCAGTCATCTTCATGTATGGGGTGACTGAGGTCATACAGAACCACGTCAGGCTGTGCTCAACACACACAAGTAATTAAAACCAGAGTTAATGAAGGACACAAGCACTGAAGCTCCTTGTGAGGAAGCCAAGCCAGTGTAGAGCTGGGTCTGCATACACTGGTTTACTGGAAATTGTCAAAGGGAAGGCAAAGGAAGAAGTGAAGCTGTTGTAAATAAAACCACATTCCAACTCTATTTTTTGTCATGCCACAAAGTGCTGCTGACAGCTGTTGGGAATCAGAATTAAGGGAAGGGCCTGGTTCTGACAGCAGCAATGAGAGGAAGGGAGTCTGGAGACAGGTAAGGAAGGAACTGCCAGGTGTTTTTAGGGCATGCAGCTGTTTGGGGGGATCAGAAAATAGCACCAAGAGGCAAAAAGCAAACGAGCATGCAGGAAAGGGAAGGTACACCATACCAATGGGCATGGGGCATCCAGGCCGTCCAGCCCAGGTAACCCCGGCTCACCCTTCTCGCCTTTAAAACCTCGGAGACCCTGTTCATGAAATCAACCACTATCGTTATTTCAGTCAGTGCCAGGCAGCTCCAGGTCCCAGGAGGAGAGGCTGAGTGCCTGCTGGGACTGGCACAGACAGAGCACTCAACTGCACACCCAGCACACAGCCCTGTCTGCACAGCAGCAGCAGTTTCTGTCATCTACGAGCCACGAGATGCTTCTCTGAGAGGATGGGCATGGTGTTTCCTCCATTCCAAAATCAGCCATTCCTCCAATCCTCACTGAGAAACCCAGCAGCTGGATTTCTAAATGAATGATCCCCAAGTACTCCTGGAATTTGTGGCACTGCTAGCAGATTTCTGGCAGTGTTTGCTGCAGCATATGAATTTAAATAAAAATGTACACACATTCCCGTATTTATTTACTTGTCTAGACTTATAGCCAATCTGTTTTGACAGAAACACATCCCATTTAGGATAACTGAGACTTGTTTTCCCTCTGGGTAGTGCAGCTCAAGTGCCCTGTGTGCTCTCAGGCCACCACATCAGCTGGCTGCTATTCCAAGGCAAGGAACCAGCATTGCAGTTTTGCTGTCAGGTAGCTTTGATCCCATGGAGCATCTCCAGAGAAGAGCTGGAACCAGCAGCAAAGGAGACAGGGCTCTATCCACAGTGGAGAGAGCCCTGAGTTCCCAGCACACGGCACACCCCATGTACCCAAACCTTGTCTGGAAGAGGAAGGAACATAACCATGGTCACTCAGCAGCCTGATCTCCCAGAGGATCAGTTGGTCCCACAGGCTGTGGTGGGAACCCAGCTGGGCTTATCCAAATGTTGCACTTTTGCAAGACCATTATTTATGTTATGATTTCCTTCTGTCTTCCCCATCAACACATCTTAAAACAATACATTTGATGAAACAGGACATACCAACGGACAGGGTGCATCTAATCCAGGTGCTCCTTGGTCTCCCTTATCCCCTTTAGACCCTCTAGAGCCTTTCTTGCCCCTCTCCCCCTGTAAATAATAGTTTAGTCCAAGAAAAAAAGAATACACAAAAGCTTTAGGATCATCCATTTCAAACAAATGTCAGTGATAGTTTAAAAAAGGATAAACATGAAGGAAACATCTTAAAATCAATCTCCCTCTGAGATGTGAAGATCAATGTTTGGAGCTGCTGAGCTGTGGCTGAGCTGCATGAACACTGTGGCTGTGGCTGCAGCCCCACATGGACAGGGCTCAGCACCAAAGGGATCCTCACACCACTTCCCAGGGCTTCCCACACATCAGAGAGGGCACCTTGGATGGGAAAACAGGATGGAAACCACCCCTCTGGCCAGCACTGTGCCACCTTATCTCCAATCCAGCTGGCTGGGAAGGTCCCTCTTGCACTGGGGCTCTGGGATAGCACTGGGATGCTTTTTTACCCCTCTGAATTGCCATTCTTACAGAAAGTCTCACTCAGGGAACTGTCAGCCAGGGCATGAAGGAAGTACTCAGCTCTGAGTCTGCACAGTCTGGCTGTCCTTTGGGATGCTCTGAGTAGGGCGCTCCCAACAAACCTGTTAGACCAGGGAGCAGTCCTAGGCAGCACAGCCACAGGGCAGCAACTGGTCCCTGATCCTTAACTGGCAGCACAAGGCAGGGCATAGTGTGGTATTTGCCAGTTACATCCACACCAAATCCTTCTGTGTAACAGGAAATTCTCAAAGCTGCTGAGCATCCAACAGGGGGAAGGGGCTGCTGCACGGGGAACTGAGCTTAGGGTCTTCATGGGGAGTGTTAAAGGAATTAAGGGATAAAATCAGACAGCACAGGCTGCTGCTGCTTTAAAAAAAATGTGTTAAACCCAAAGCTGGCAAGAGAAATGGATGGGAGAGGAGAGGCAATGAGGAGAAATCACCCAGGAAGCAACTGGAATGGAGAGGATAATCCAGGAAAAATGCAGCATGGGTTGCTCTGGAGGAAGGAACCAGGAAGAAAGGTGGAAGAGGAGGAAGGGATAAAGGGGACAAAGGTGGACCTGTAGGAGCAAGGAAGATGCACAAACACACAAATCCCCCAGCATTAAAATAACAGCAGGACAAGTTCAGGGCTCACACTTTTTCAGCTGGCTTTTACAAAATGCTGCCTGTTCCCATGGCCATTAGTGCCACAACCCCAAGCTCAGCCATGCTGATCTCCTGCTCCAAGCAGAGAGCAGCAGGAGCATTTCTGGCATTTAAAAAGCATTGAGAAAAAGAGAGGATTTTGGCAAACTGGGGCTTCAGAGTAAGGGGAAATCCCTGTACAAAAGGGGTATTCTCTAGGGTCCCCTAAGATATTGTACTTGCCCATTTACACTCCTGAGTCTCTCTCAGTTTTCCATTGCAAACCATGGGCTGCAGTGAGGCAGAGTGCATTCATGCCACCAGAACTCCCCACTTGTGCTTTCCAGCTCATCCACTGCAAGGAGCTGCAATTTCTCCCAGTTCTCACTTGCTTTTATGCCAGAGCTCAGAGAAATCCCATTAATGAAAGAGCCTTCTTTTAACTAAGGCACTCAGTTCAAAAACCAGCTGAAAATGTCTAGGAATTAAAAATGACAGTTTTTTAAAGAAGCCACACAAGCAAAACAAAAGTGAAGTGAGAGTTAAGAAGCAAAGCCAGAAATGCAATGATTAAAAAAGGGGAGAACTTTGGTGTTTCCATGACACTTGAACCTGTCTCCCCTAGTTTAAGATGCCACTTGGCTAGTGCTGTCCAGAACTGTCCTTTCTGTGCAGAGCAAGGTCAGAAACCCATTGCAGATAGAGGACAGAGAACACTCACTACACATCAAAAGCAAATCCATATAATGAATCATCACATGGGCACATGCACTATAAAAAATTACACCTCCAGATAAATTTAGGTGATGCCAGAGTCTTATGAATAAAAGGTGTGGCTACATACACTTGTACTGTATTGAATTCCTTGACGTTTATACAATTGTAATATTATAGACTCAAATCCAAAAGTAATTTATATTTCTAAATATAAATTATGTCCAACCACAGCTCCTACATGTTTTTATCAAAAAGATCCAGATTCAAGGACTTAACAGGCAAGAAAACCTGATGAAAAAGAAGGAGCTTCTCAACAGACACTTCTTAACAATGTTTATCTTTCCATAACACTGCTGGTATAATGGGAAAGCTGCCATTCCTGTTACTGGGTTTGACCCAGCTCTTCAGCATCACATCAGGACAATGCCTGAGGAGACTTCAGGCCTGATTCTTCAAGATAGGCAAATTTCATTTATCTTTTCAAAATTTCCATATTTCAAATTCTCTGCAGGTCTGTTTGCTAGAAGACAACCTTCTTTTCCATGCTTCAGGGACAATTTAGAAGTACTGAAATAAGATTTGCTGGCTGCACCTCAGCTGATTCTCCCAGGAATCCTGACACACATCAGGAACTAGACAAGCAGGATTTCCTAAGGCACACCACGCTGGCCTGACTCAAACCCTGTGCTTCAGTCAGAACAGAGGTGTGACCACAATGAGCACATCAGAAAATCCCTCCTAGAGCCTTCAGCGAGCTGTAGCACAACAATCCAGCTGATGGAATGAGCTACAGGTCTCACACCTGAAGCACAGGTGTGCAAAGTGACTGGGGTGAAGGTGTGGCACACAAACCCATGCTGGTGCCACAGGAGTTAACTGGGCTGTCACTGAGTTCAGGTGTTAGCAATGAAACACAAAGTTTGCTGGTAACTTACCCGGACTCCCTTGTCACCAGGTAGACCTTGTAAACCCTGAAATGCATCAACACAGAAAGAAACATTTCAAAACAAGCAGGTTTCACCATGGTCCCACCAAAGAGAGGTTTGTGTGCTCAGGATTTTGGATTTTTTTTCCCATTTGTAGCAATGGCTATGTCAAAAATAAACACAATTTTTCCAACAGGCAACCTCCTCTTCACCTCCATCAGACCATCCGGGTGGCAACACCACCACTACTATCTACCCTATGGACTCCTCAGATAAGAAACAAATTAGTTATGGGCATGCCACAAACTTCCTATTTTGTGTTAAACAACAAAGGCACTCTGTGATGGTGGTCACAAGGGTGTTTGGGTGAAGGAAGAGACGAGATCCTTGACTCCATTACAGAATGGTTGATTTATTATTTTATGATATATACATATACTATACTATACTAAAAAGAAAAAGAAAGGAGAGTTTCCAGAAGCTGCTCAGCTAAGCCAAGAAAAGTAAAGAACAATAACAAACCGGCTCTCTCAGACTGTGTCCAAGAGATCTCAGTTCTGGATTGGCAATTAATTATAAACATGGAAGTTGGGCCAATCCAGACAGACCTGTTGCATTCCACAGCAGCAGCAAACCTATTGTTTACATCTTGTTGCTGAACTTCTCAGCTCCAGCAGGAAAATCCTAAGAGAGGATTTTTCATTAAAAAAAATGTCTGTGACGGCACTCCATGACTGCATGAGACCACAGCACCAACACTGGCCCCATTTTGCCAAAAGCAATTCCAGACAGTGGAATTAACCTCACTGAAGGCAGCTTTTGTCCCTTTTGCAATGACCACGCAGGGCTCTCTCAGACAGGTGGGAGGCACCCAGGCTGTGAAAGGTAAGGGAGCTGCTCAAAAGCAGCACTTTGGACTGAGACACATCCTGGCAGTCCCACACAGCTTCTTTAGGCAGTTCAAGGACCAAGGTGAATTAACAATTTCCTTTCAGCCTCCTCCACATCACTCTGAGTCTGCTCTGAAGCTACTCAGCTTCTTCTGTCACTCCCAGAGTGAACACAATCCTGTAACTTGAGTTACAGCTAACCCAGCTGTGGCTGCAAACACTATTACAGAACATCTTCAGCTGTCAAGCACAGCAAGGAAACAGGCTCTGGAGGTAAATCCCTAGGATTTCCATACTTACAGGAAGCCCTGCTGGCCCCATTGGTCCTGCAACTCCAGGATCTCCTTTACTGCCCTGAAATGGATACAAAAGAGTAGAAACTGTTCACATTCCTATTTAGTACGAACAGGCAGCAGAGCACCATAGAAGAAAAAGCAAAGGATGCATTTCAAAGCACCTGAAAACCCCCAAGGATGAGATACTGAAGCACCAAAGATGCCCAGCAGAGGCTCTTCTATGAGCAAGGAAAAGGCAATTCCAGCTCTGGAAAAGCCTGGAGCTCCTCTATGCTTCACAGCTGTTGTATCTTCAGAGAAGTTACAGAGCATCTGTCAGTTCTGAAGAAAACTCACCCTCTCTCCTTTTGGTCCTGCTGGTCCCGAAGCCCCAGTTGGTCCTGGAATACCCTGCAGTTGTAGGAAGGAAAACACATCAGGACACTTTTATTTCAGGCCTCCTTAAAGCCAGGAGACACTGCTGCTCCCTTAGGAAAAGCACAGGCTGGTGGAGGAAGGCACCTAGCAGCACTACAGCTTTCAGTGTTGGTGGAGATGGATTTGTAGTTGGCAAGGCAATTGGAGGAACATGGGAACTGCTGTGTTAGATCACACCAGCACCTCTGTTCAGAGCCTCATTTGTACTTCCGAAGCTCTCTCCTGGCAATTATTTCAGCAGGCATTTCTACCAGCTCCACAAACAGGAATTCTCTTTCTTTCTAGGCTATACTAGACAAGGCTGAAAGCTGTAGCAGAATTACACACATGATAAACAATTTGCTTTTCTTTTTGCTTATTTCCCTGTTTTCTCTACCCCCTCCTGCAGTCAGTGTAGTTGAGGAGATGGGAAGAGTTGGGTCACTGGTTCATGCAAGCTGACAGAGCCCAAGCTGCAGAGCTGAATGCAGGTGTGTACAGGCACAGGTGTGAGCTGGGAGGGGCATCCTCCTGTCCCTCTGCTCCTCCTTAGCAATTCCTGTCACTCCACCAGGCTCCCAGCCATGCTGACAGGAAAACCCAGTGTTTTTCCTAAGCCTTTGACACAGAGCCCATCTGGGAAATCAGTCAAAGCAATCTTTAATGTTGGCAGCATGGTGGTTCAGTAATACCCCTCTGGCTAAGAACAGGATTCCAGCACCTCCAGCTCACACTCCTTGAACCACACAGGTGTGGGTCTACAGTTCCCTCCAGGAGCCTCAATAAAGGGATTCTTTTGAGGCACATTGCCTGACTCCTAGGAAGAACCAAGGAGCAAGCTTCCCAAAAAGGAGAGTCTTTTTCTAAAAGCCTTGAAGCAAAGGGTCTTGTACATTTTAATGTCAGTGTGCAATGCTTAGTTACTTAAGTAACCCCTCTGATGAGAGAGGACAGCTCATGTGGATCAGGAGAGCTTTTCAGAGAAGTCCAGATCCACAGAACACAAGCTGAGGAGTAGCTCATGCAGCACACAACTTCAGTGTGGCAGACAGAAGCACCAGGCTCTCCTTAGATCCATGCAGCCATGGAAATCTTAATTGCCTTCACTTATGCATCATTTACTGCTAAGGAATACACTGAAATCTCCCCTGCACATCTATAAAATTGTATGTACAGTTCTCCAAACAAGTGACTCTCTAAGCTGCCACTCAGATTCTCTTCAGCAGTCAGAGCAGCTGAAATTATTCCCAGCTACACTGAGGAGGAGAAATTGCTTTTTGTTTTTAAATAGCCAAATGGATTGCACATGGGTGATCTGTGATTTCCCAAGAGGGATTAAAAATATTTGGCTGTTATTTAACAGCTGTTACCCAAGAATAGCTGAGTGGTTTGCAGAACCAGGTTGGCATTACTTAGAATCATAGAATGGTTTAGGTTGGAAGGGGCCTCGAAGACCATCTCATTCCAATCCCCTCCCATGAACAGGGACACCTTCCACTGGACCAGGCTGCTCCAAGCCTTGTCCAACCTGGCCTTGAGCACTTCCAGGGGAGGGGCAGCCACAGCTTCTCTGGGCAACCTGTGCAAGTGCCTCACAATAAAGAACTTTTTCCTCATATCCAACCTAAACCTACTGAACCTTTCATTTTGAAGCCATTCCCCCTTGTGCTGTGACTAAAGTTGCTGCTGATGAGTCCCTCTCCCATCTCATGGAGAATGACAGGTTGGAGACCCGCCAGGATAAAGAGGACAGGAGAACAGAGCACCATGGAATCATGCAGAGGTTTCATTCCTCTTGTTCCTGAGATAGAGTGGAACAAGTAGGCTGTGACCCCAGCATCCAGACTGGTAGCATCAAAGACAACAAGTGTGTGATACCACTCCTCATTTTAAAGTTCAACCCCCTCCCAAGCCTGCTGTGGTAAAAATAAGATTATTCCTGGTATAAAAAAGCCTTGGGTGGAAGACACAACACGAGTCACGATACTGAGGAGGACAAACATGGGGTAACAGAGAAGTGGAACTCACCGCTGGTCCAGGCCTGCCGTCTAAGCCTGAAGCACCCTGAACAGGCAGGGAGGGGTCACAAAAACAAGGCAGAGGAGAGGGGAGGGGAGACGTGAGTAAAGCAGTGACTTGAGACAAACATATGCTTGCACTTAACAAAAATTAAGGACAAGTGATGGCACTTACAAGCAAACCAACAAAAACATAGAAACACTGAATACATATAATGTTGACCTGCAACTTTCAGATCCTCTTAAAAGTGTACATTTCCCTCACTCAATGCCACCAGGAAAACTCCCGGGGAAGCAGCTGTTCTGTGACAGGTGGTGAAAAGAAAATGTGACAGTGGAGCTGGAAATCTGCATTGCCTTTGTGGCAGGCTGGGCAACACAGGTGAGACACAAGGCTCAGAGGCCTCTGCTCACCAAGGCATTTACAGGCAGTGCAGAATCAGCTGTTCAAGTGGCTACCAAGAAACCCAGGGCTTGTGGTGCCCACTAGGTCAGCTGCAGGCTTGCTCCACTCCACATGCAGTTGTTTGGGGGCTTATGAAACAGGTGGCTCAATTCCCTGTGTCACCAGTGCAGATTTACACCAGGCTGAGATCAAGTGGCCCCTTGCTGTCTGCTCAGCTCCTGCCCTGAATCTCCTCATCCACAAGGCCTAACAGGGGCTCTGCCCAGGGCAAGCCTTGTCTCAGACAGTGGTTGGGAGGGAAACTGTGGGAGGATGCAAGTACCAAATCCTGAGCTTTCCTCCACTTGAGCATTACCAGCTCCTCACCCTGTCAGCCAAGGCTACTGCAGATAATCAGGACTGGAATTCCAGTGTGATGTCAAGCCCCAGGTCAGAGAAAAAGGCAGCAGATCCAGTTTCAGCATTTTACAGCCTGAAATATTTCAGAACCTGCTTGGCACTGCATTTAGTTTGACAGGCTGAAGATACACTGGATCAGGCATGGAAAAGCTTATGGAGAGAGTTCAGTGGCTCTGAAGAAGGATACAAGTCCCACAGTATCTGATCTTAGGAGCTGTGCTGCCTGGTTGGCCAGCCAATATTGCTGATCCCAACAAAACATTCCTCAGAGGACCCTTCTGGACCAGTATTCCCACCTCCACAGCCCTGGAAGAGTGATGGGAAAAGCCAAGGACCCCCCTGGGGCTCACTGCTGTAGGAAAAGCAGCTAGCACACTCCCTGCCACAAGGATGAGATGTTGGGGTAATTGCTGGGCTGATTTTGCTTGGGCTGTCACAAGGACCTCCTTCCCCTGTCTGGATACCCCAAAGGAGAGAAAATAACCATTTACAAAGAAAGTTTTATTTGCATGTCTCAGGGGACTGGGTTCTGACTTCTCACTGCTTCACTGAGGCACAATCCCTGGCCTGTGAGCCTTCCAAAAGCAGCCCTTCCTCCCCACTGCTCTGCCTGGAGCCCCAGGGAATGTGCTCAGGCTGGGCTCATCTGGGAGCCTGGAGTCAGAGCTCTAGAAGGGAACCACTGCTCAGCACAACTAAAGGAGGAAAATGTTTTACAAACAAAGACACACATTTCAGCCAAAGTCAGGGACAAGGGATCTGGGTGGTTGAACACAGGACAAGCCACACAGCACATGAGGTGCACTCTGCAGGGTTTGTACATTTGGGGAAGGGGGAAGGTCTACAGTGCTTTTTATGATGAGAGAACCTCGGGGCTGGTGGAACAACCGGGTGGGACTAAGTTACCAACTCACCATCAGGTTTGTATCTACAGCTCCTGCAACTTCTCTACAATACACTGTGCCCCAAAGTCTCTTGCTAAGCCAAGCAGTGCTCTAACACCAAGCTAATGGAGCTGAGCTCACACACAGCAGGACAAGCTGGGCCAGGGGGAGCACTGATCCCATGGCAGAAGGGACAGGAATGTTCCAGCTGTCAAAGAAGCTGGTTGCACTAAGAACCACCATGCTTTGGACAAAGATTAGCCCAGGGACAAAGGGCTGGGGAAGGTTTTTCTCTTCCCACATCTCTGACTTTTGTTTCTCATTTTGCCATGAAGTGCAGAGAACCTCCAGGAAAGCTACTGCTTGTTTCTCCCAGTCCTGCCAGAAGCAGGAGGAAATAAAGTGATCACTCATCTATCCAACAGATCTAGGAGCTGAAGGCTCAGCACAGAAATCGAGGCTTTGGGTTTAAAAAGCAAAGGCACGGTTATTTATAGACCATCTCTTTCTCTGACTTTACAGAGCAAATCCCCACGTGCCTCTCCTATTGAGGGATCCTTTTACAGCTGCCATTAGGTTTGGCTCCCAAAGTGCTGCTTGCTTCCTGGATACTTACGGGTAATCCCAGTGGCCCTCTGTCTCCTTTTTCACCCTGGGCACCCTTCTCTCCTTTCACTCCATCAATCCCTGCTTCCCCCTAAAGGAAGGATGGAGCAGAAAATAAACCACCAGAACAGCACTTATATAACAAACATTCCTCCCCTCAGAGAGCACTGGGAATACAGGAGGCAGCAGAGCAATGCTTTAGCCCAGTTCTCAGCCTAATCTGAACAAAAGCACTGTCATTCAAATCACCCCTGTGTGAGCACCTGTTTTAACTCAGGGGCAATAAGAGGAGACTCAGGCCCTGAGATAAAGATGTTCAGAGGAGAGCTGAGCTCACTCCAGTGCTGCTCTCCCTGCTGCTGTTGCCATATATATATATTGATATATAAATATAAATAATCAGAAGTTATCTGATACAGTGGGTTTACATTTTAAGATGTGGATCCACTGGAAGTGAATGACAGGCGCCTACAAGTCTTAAAGAAAAATCATACAGAAAAAAATTTTGGAGAGACTTTTATAAATGTTAAGGCATCAGTTTCAACATTTCAGAAAAAACAATTTCAGCATTCTTTTCCCAGCTGTTTATCTAAAATTCTCTATTATAAACTATAAAGCAATAGTAAAAAATACTCATTTCTGTTAAATTCAAAGTAATCCAAAACTTTTTTCCTCCTCATTGCTGTTCATAAGGCTTTTAAAAACATACCCATCCCTTTTAGTGCCCAAACAATGTTGGTGGCCAAATACTAAGACTAATTAAAATTAAGACACTTTGCACATTTTCCAAGCTTTGCCCAGAAATATGCAGCTCTCCTTGAACATTTCCACTCCCGTTTTTTGTGTAGGAAACAGTTTTACAATGGGCAAGCCAATGGTGCAGGCTGAGCATTTAGATGGAGATTAGAAAGATTCTATCCACCAAGAACAGTGAAGTTCTCAAGTGCTTTACAGCAGAATGTACAGGGTGATTTTAAGACTAATTTTTAGCCAGAGCTCAGTTCCTTAGGACTGTGAGGCAGACTACTCATCCCACAGTTGTAATCTCAGTCTGGAGGGTGGACAGACCTCCACCCTCCAGACTGAGATTACAACTGTGTTCTCATGGTCAGAATTCCACGGACCAGTGAATTCCCACTTCTCTGGGTGAAAACTGGAGGGAATGACCATTTTTCTGGGTCCTAAAATGAGAGCTGCTAATCCATTCCCTTCAAGAAAATATCCAGAAGGATTTCTCCTCCTACCAAGATGGAAGAAAAACTACCACCTGAACTACAAAGATGTTACTGAAGGGAATTCTAGCGCCTGGGACAACAACAGTATGTAATACTTTGTACCCTTACCTTGGGTCCTGGGACACCCTGAAGACCCTGTATTTGGGAGGAGAAACAAGACGTAAGTAATGTTTCAGGATGTTTTTAAACTCCAGGAATCCCAGTGAAGCATGCAGTGCAAAGGTTTTGCTCTGTGGGGCAGGAATCCCCACCCCAAAAGCCTCTTTATTTGTGTAAGGGCACTTCATGTACTGCTCTCATCTCTACCCAGAGCCTCTTGCCAAGCACACCCTGGCAGGGGGCCAGATCTGCTGTTAAGACAATTTCTGCAGTTGATCCCTTTAATCCCCTCCATCCCATCTCACTGCTGTCCTCCCTTTCATCTCCAACTAACAAAACCTTCTTTCTTTGCCCTCCCAGCCCTGACCTGCCCTGGGGTGGGTTTGGAAGTGATACCAAGCATGTTCCCATTTCCATGAAGTGCTTCTGGCTGTCTCCACACAGAATCCTCCCCAGCCACTGCCTGCTCTAATCCCATTCCCATTCCCTTGCTCCTCAGGTGAATGACTCAAACTTACTGGAGGTCCTGGAGGGCCCTGGGGTCCAGGGGGCCCAGATACCTGGGAAGCAATGCAAGAGAAGTCACCATCAGTGTGCTGCCCTCAGGGGCAAAGGGAGGCTGCTCAGAGGGGGACAGGACACAGGGTGCAGCAGAGCTCCTCTGCCAGCCTGGCAAACCTGGATTCCACCTAAGGACTGTGTTAGGAAGCAGCAGCAATCCAGGACTGGGTGGCTGGGAAGCAGCAGCAGCAGCACTCGGGGGAGGGTTAAGCAAAAGCTGCCAATCTTTAAGAGGAGGGAAAGCAGTGAGGTTTGTTCCCAAAGAAAGGTCCAATTCCACTTCTCTACCACCATTCCTACAAGGAGGCATAGGGTTGTCATGGTCATATTTTCTGAAAAATCCCCTTGCCCAGGATTCTTCTCCTGGGAAGCTGAGAAGCCTCAGAGAAAAAGGAAAACACTATGATCTCACTTGCTTCTCCTGTGTTTTGCTACTGGAGATTGTTTATCCAACATGTGAATTGTTTTTACTTAATGACCAATCACAATTTTGGATTATTATCTTTTAGCCTTCTAAATTAAGAGTCACAAGTTTTCATTGTTATCTTTCAGCCTTCTGTCTGTATCCTTTCTCTATTCTTTAATATAGTTTAGTTTAGCATTCTTTAATATAATATAGATCATAAAGTAATAAATCAGCCTTCTAAAAACATAAAGATTCATCTTTCCTCCCCATGATGGGGAACCCCAAAAATACCACACAGGGTCAAAAAGCAAAAGATATTAAAGAAGGTGTCTGGCTCCATACATGTCAATAGCCTGTGGGATTTCTTGCTGCAGGGCTCTCCAAAGCTAGGGGTGAGCTTTGAGGGATGAACAGGCAAATTCAAGAACACCAAAATCTTTTGGGGGAAAAAGCCCATGAGTATATATACACATGCAAATAATTGCCAGGAAATCATTTACTACAAATGCTGAGGAAAGTGTTTGTCATGCTTTCCAAGATGTGTTCTTCCCTAGGCATTCCTTATTGATTGGGGGTTGTGAGACAGATTGTTCTTGTGTCAGGGAAAGGAGGGATCAGGAGCCAGAGGTGCTGGTGCAGCCCCACAGCATGAGGCTTGCTGTCCCCAGCCAGGGGGTGTCACCAGAGGGGGTGTGCCAGTTTCCAGCAGCACTGCTGCCAGATCACCCCTCCCCTGCTGCTGAGATCACACAGGAACACGGGAGCAGTGCCCTGCCACTGTCACTGTCATATTTTCTGAAAAATCCCTTTGCCAGGATTTCTTCTCCTGGGAAGCTGAGAAGCCTCAGAGAAGAATGAAAACAATCATTATCTGATTTGCTTCTCCTGTGTTCTGCTGCTTTGGAATTCTAAAAACATAGAGTCAAATTCATCAATTCCTCCTTCATCCTGGCAACCCAAAAAATGCCACATCCCAGCTCTCCTGGATTCCCTATGTCTCCCTAGCTCCCCCTTTTCTCCCTGCACAGAGCCCATCACCACTGGCTGTGCTCTGGAGCTCCCCTAGAGCCGCCTGTGCGCCCCCCATGTGCTGGCAGGCAGCAGCTCCCCCAGGAGAAGGGGGAACAGTCCATGTGTTTGACATTCCCTGTGTGCTGCTGGAGTCTGAGGGACATCCTGTGACCCCTAACAAAGGGGGAGGGCTCTGAGCCTCCCAGGACACTCAGCACTTTGGGAAATGAGCCCTCCTGTGCTGCTCTGTGCTATTTTCTCTTTACCAAGGAAAGAGCAGCCTTTTCTTTCCCATTCTTACTGTCAATCCTGGAAGTCCAATGGGCCCTGGCAATCCTGATGGTCCTGGCATCCCTTGGTCACCTTGTTCTCCCTTCTCTCCAGTGGGGCCATCTAAACCCTACAGATCAAGAAAGATTCGTGGAGTTTTGCACAACTAAGTCAGGCAGACACGTAACATATCAGAAAAAGAGCCAAGACTGGCTCTGGTCATCCCAAGAGTACCCTGAAAACCTTGGGCATCCACCAGGTATCCAGGGAAATGCAGGACTCCACTAGCACTGAAATCAGAGGGGCAAATGGCTGAACATCCTGCTGTCACTGTGGCTGTACCAGTCCCCAGGGTGGGGACGGGGTGCTGCTTTCCTGCCTCCAAGCTCTGCTCAGGGTTATGCAGTTTGCTGGAGCCCGTGCTAGCAACCACTCCCCACAGCCAGCTATTGAGAGAGCAGGAGTTCCATCCTGGCAATCCCATGAAGAGGCAGGAAATCATTGCACAAGATCCCCTGAGCAGTGCTGGGGCCACAGGAGCTGGGACAGACTGGTGCTGGGACAGACTGGTGCTGGGGCCACAGGAGTTGGGACAGACTGGTGCTGGGAGGCTGCCCCAGTTAGTGGCTGGGTTCTGAGGGGTTCCCCATGCAGCTGCCATGCCACAGGGGTGTGCTGGTGCCTCCTGGCTCACACTCACCCTGCTCACTCCCAGCAGCATTTCAGTGCCAGCAAAACACCAGGCAGGAAGCTGAGCAAGGGACACGGTGCCCAGAGAGCAGGGCAGCACAACACACGTGCCAGGAGGGCAGATCTCCTGCATTGTGGCACTTGAGCCAGCAGCACCCACCCTGCAGGGAGCCCTGGGGCCTTGCCCCATGAGCTGGGCAGGCAGCAGGACCTGCAGAGGCTTTGATTTACTCACCGGGGAGCCTGCTTGGCCTGGCTCTCCCTTCTCACCCTTCTCTCCTCTGCCCCCAGCGTGGCCTGGCTCTCCCTTCATCCCAGGAGGTCCATCCTTCCCTGGCAGCCCCTGAGGCCCAGGGGGGCCCATTTCTCCAGGCTTGCCACGTGGTCCCTAAACGAAATTCACACCACAAACAACTTACAGACAGAGTAAGGCTCAGAGCCTCTTGTTCTGCTCATCCTTTCCCTCCCAGCTACACCCTTGGGAGACAGGACAAAGCAGCATTGCCATGACAAATGTTAGGACACTGACAAACCATCAGTGCTCCTTTCTGTGGAGCAAAATCCTTTTTTTCCTCGTGGGAAAAGCAACTGTGTGATGTCAGTGGCAGAGAGGACCCAGGTAAGGCCCCTGAAGGGAAGAGCTTTGTGCCTTACCTTTTCTCCATCGTGGCCTGGAGGACCTGGCAAGCCAATTTCACCCTGAAACACAGAATTGTTACTTTGGCACTTGGAAAGCAGCTGTTCTGACTCCTTCTGTGGGGCACTGTGATGAAAGAGGGGAGGCATTTCAGAAATAGCCTGCATGGACTACTCACAGGGGAAAAAAAAAGCATAAAAAATCCAATTTTTTTACCCGTACTCACCAAAAACAAAGCATGGAAACCCCTGGGTTTTCATAGAATTTTAAAAAAACCAAAAACAAACAAACAACCAACCCCAAAAAACAACAACAAAAAAACCCAAAAACCCCAAAAAACAAACAAAACAAAAAACCAAACAAACAAACAAACAAAAAACCCAAACAAAAAAAAAAAAAAAAAAGAAAAAAAAAAAAAAACCACATGGAAACCCCTGTTGAAACATTACATTATGTGACTGCCTGAGCATTTTCCCAATCTTGCTGATCCTAACTGCCAGCTCCCAGTGCAGTCATGCAGTCCCCAACCAACACAATCCCACAGTTTGGTTCCCACAAGCTGCTTCTGAAGGGGAGGGAAAGAAGAAAGCATCCTTCATCTTTCAGATTAGGCATTATCACTGTGGGAAAAGAGATTTTCAGGATATTATTGTGTGTGAGGAGGAGTGCAGAGAACAGCAGGACAGTCTGATAGTGCTGGACAGGAAATGTAGGAGCACTGGGAAGAGCTGGGGGTGGGAATTCTGCCTGGGCCACTCCTGTGTTTCCCTGAGGTCTGCAAGAGCTGAATTGGGACAATACCTTCTGTCCTGGTGGCCCTGGAGGCCCAGCCACACCTGGACGTCCTGGGGGTCCCTAGAAAAAGCAAAAAAATATTTTCATATTTGTATTTTTGTGGTTTGAAACCAAATACCCCTCCCAAGTTTAAGGGGCAGTCACAGAGGGATATTCCAAGGGATTCTTAAAATCATATTTTGCTGGGAGGATGAGCAATGGAGAGCCCTGAGGGCTGCTCTTCCTGCTCCTTTTGAGCAGCATGGATGACCCTTTAAAGCAGAGAGATGAAAGCCCTGATTAGAATTCAAGTGCCAGGATCAGAAGGCAAGATGAGCTCTTCTTTCAGCTGTCAGCTGCCCCAGCTTCAGCTCCCAATTGCAAAGGCCAAGTGTTTGAGCTGCACCTAAACTGTCAGGCCATCTGCTTGGGATGGACATATGGCTACTTGTGTGAAACCCCACAGCATGGACAGGAACTCACCATCAAGGCCAAAGTTCGTATTTCCTAGAAAAAAAGAAGTGAAAAAAATTAAAAAAGAAAATAACCATTGGAAAACGTAAGCTTTTTCCTGCAGTTGGCTTGTTCTCCATTAATGGAACACTGGCCCAAATGAGTAAGGAGCTTACAAAATTAATAAGAGGGAAAAAAAACCACAAAAGAAACCCAAACTGAAAACTCACTCCAAGTCCCACAGAGCTGTCATTCTACAATTTCTCCATCTTCCCAGTGGAGGCCAGGCCAGCCCAGACCTGGGCACAGCCACTCACTCACTGCACTCCATCCTCCCATTCCTTGTGAGGAGGCTTTGGTGACTTTATTCAGCACGCACCCCACGCTCTGGGCCACTCCCAGGGCATTCATGTCACCTCTGTGTCCCCCCGTGTCACTGCCCCAGCCCAGCCAGTGTGGCTGGCATTCACACTCTCTGGAAAAATCCCTTTGCTCCTGGGAAGCTGAGAAGCCTTTGAGAAAAAAGAAAACCATTTTTATCTCATTTGCTTCTCCTGTGTTGTGCTCACATGTAGAATGTGTTTGGAGATTGTTTCATTGGATTTTAGGGTGAGTTGTTTTCATTCATTGGCCAATCAGGGCCAAGCTGTGTCAAGACTCTGGAACGAGTCATGAGTTTTCATTATTATATTTTTTTTTGTAAGTATCTTTTCTGTATTCCTTAGTATAGTATTTTTTAATATAATATAGTATCATAAAATAATAAGTTTGCTTTCTAAGAACATGGAGTCAGATTCATCATTCTTTCTTGCCAGGAGGGTCCTTACAAATACAATACAGCCATTCACCAAAACACTGCAGGCAGTGAGCTGTGGGATCAAGGGGACTGTGGCACCACCAAAGCTTCCCTTTGCTGCTGCTGCCAAGGAAGATCTGCACTGTTCCCTGTCTGCATCCCTTGGGAAACAGCAAAGCATCCAACAGACACCTCAGAGGACAGGAGGGAGCTGCTCACCTGCAGAGCTTCACTGATGTTCCCATCATAGTCCATCATTTCATCCTTCCCAGGCTCTCCTTTGGGGCCCTGCAAAATACCAGGTGTTCAGCCAGGGGCTGGCACTGCCCTTCCCTTGGGAGGCTCAGAGCTGTGGCTCACTCTGAAAAAGGGGGCTCAGAGGGGCCCATCTCACCAGTGCCCAGTTTTTCATTTACTAAAGAAAGCCCCTGCAGTGCAGGAGATTCTACAGAATTGCAGCCAGCCCAGCTCAGCTCACCACCATGTCACACCCATGAAAGCTGGCAGTCTGGGAAGAGGTGAAGTTGAGGCCAGAATCCAGGAACTGGATTGTCTGGCCAATTGTTAGATGTGTGCATGCATCCACCCTTTTGGTGCCCTTTTCTGGTAGGTCAAGGGCCTGAGTCCAGACTGGGATGTCCAAACTCACCTCCTCCTATGAATGAGCCACCTTGAGATGGCCTGGGAGGATGTTTTCCTCTGATGTAGGGCTGAGGGTGTGGAGTGGAGAAAGAGCCCACCTCAAACTTAGCCACTGCCCATCTGTGAGTACTCTTAGTGACAGCAAGACCCAATCTGGGCTCTCAGTGTGGTCCCACTACCCTCAGAGCCCTCTGAAGGGCCAGAACTCTGTCAGTGAAGGAACACCTACCCTTGGGCCCACGGGTCCCTGGTCTCCTGGTGAACCACGTTCCCCCTGAAACAGGAAATGCACAGTTTCAGCAAAGCTTCACTTACGTGAACTGCAGAAATCGTGCTCTGCTGGTTCTCTGGAACAGTCTGGGCTAGACAGCTTGATTTAAAATTCTCCTTCTCAGCTGAGTTTTGTACACACAGGAACAAACGAGCAGCTCCCGATGCTGGGAACCCAGAGCTGGGCTGTGCAGAAGCACTCCTTACCTTTTCTCCCTGTGATCCTGCAGCACCAGGCTGACCAATGTCACCAGCTTCTCCCTGACAGGGAGAGAAAGGGAGAGGCATGGGTTTGTGTTGAGAGGGTGCAACTTCACTGCTGGCTTTGCATTTCCAGGAGGAAGAACTGCAGAACTAAACCAATCAAGCACCCCTCCTGGGCTCCCTTTTCCTCAGGTAGCCCAAATCTCCTGCCACCACTGCCCACCAGGCACCCTTCTGTTCCACCCAGTGCAGGGGGACTGTTCACACTGGTTTCTCACAGAGGTTTTTGAGCACAAGAAGGGTGTTTTCCTTCTAAAAACAGCTCACAAATTCTCTCACCTGCAGCATATAGAACAACAGTACTAGAACACTCTGTAGAACCTGATATCCCTCCAGCAGGTGATCAGAGGTGGGCACAGATGAACACAACCTTTGCTCCTTCATACACACCTTGTGCTGGGCACAGTCCCTCACAACCCACAACTCTGTGAAGGAAAAATCACTCACCTTTGGTCCAGGGGGTCCAGGCAGACCTGGGGGGCCAGGTTCTCCTTTAGCTCCCACCAAGGCATTCTCAGCAATTCCCTTCTCTCCCTGTTGGCAAACAAGAACAAGCCACGTGTCTCAGCTCAGACTCTGCACCTCTGTAAGTTCACTTGCTAAAATCCTGGCTCAGAGAGACCCAGCCAAGACAAGATCCATCAGCTGGACTCTTGATAGCCCAGAGAGCTGCTCCAGAGGCAGCAGCTGGCCAGGAACCAGGACAGCAGGTCCTGCTGAGGGTCCTTGTGGTGTGGCCACAGCCACAGCCACACTCATCCCTTTGGCTGCACCAGGCTGCCTGGGGACAGCCCTCATCCCCCAGCCTCCCTTTGAACACTGGGCTCTTCTGCTGATGAAACTGAGCTGATCACACCACCTGATTGATGATGGCTTCTTTTGGAATGCTCTCTCTGGAGCTGTAGCCACCAGCCCTGCACACCAAGTCCTTTGCACAGAGCAGATAATAAGGCAGTAACAGCAAAGCTTTGCCACTACACCCTCATCCCTTCCTGAAATGGCCACTGGCATTCACTGCACTGTCCCTTTTCCAAAAGGAAAAGCACCCTGTGCAAGTCTGGTTTGAAAGGTGTGATTTCTACCTGGAAATCTCAGAGCACAAGGGAAAAACCAGTTTCAGGGCTTAGCTTTATCTGATCTGCCTTGGGTCTCTCAGAGCACAGCAGTGCAGCTCCCCAGAAGCCCAGCTCCTCATCATCCATGGAACCTGGAGCAGGAGGGAGGCTGAAATGCCATGTTACATCTGGCTTTTAAAGGGGGAACTACTGGAACATGATTCCATGGTCCTTCTCCCAGGACCACAACCTCCCCCTCACTGCATTCCTACAAAAAGGCATCTTTTGTGAGCCTCCCTCACACCCCTGACTGAAGATGACATTCAGCTGAGCAATGCAAGACATGCTGCCACAGTCAGCTAAGAATGTGTGAGCTGTGCACAGGAGGGAGGGAGGAAAAGGGGTGAGAGTGGCCCCACCAAAAAAAAAAAAAAAAAGAAAAAAAAAAGAAAAAAAAATAATACACAGGACTGAGACAAACCTTTGGGCCAGGAAGTCCAGGAATTCCAGGGTCACCAGCTTGTCCCTTCTCACCCTGTTGGCAAAACAGACATGGTCAAGGCTGACTCTGCAGGCTCTCCATCCTGGAGGAGCAGCAAAAGGGTGATCTGCTCCTGGTTTCACACCCTCTTTCCCTTCCCTAGGGATTTTATTTTGGGCACAGACCTTGAGCAGGACCAGCTCAAGACATTACACGTTTTTGCCCATCCTTTTGACTATCTCTGCACCTCACTGCCATTTCTCTCCAAAGGAAGGTGAATGAGAAAGGGATCCAGGGTCTCCCCTGTGCATTTTCCTTATCTCCGTGGTCTGCTGAACACTTTTCCCTGTCCCTTCTCCTGCACAGGCTTTCCCTGATCCACATGCCCACAGAAGCTGCTGCCCAGGGTGAATTTTTGTTGGAGTGCAGGACTTTCTCCATGCCCTGCCCCTGTTCCCCAGCTCCACATCCCAGCCTCATCATGCTCCCAAATAAACCCAAGCAGTGCAGCACCTCAGCTGGCAGCAAGCTCTGGGACACACACTGGCCATGGAAGCAGTGAGGACAGGAGTGGCAGAAATGGCAAAGCCAGCAGCTGATGGTGGAAGGTGATGCCTGGAGAGCAGCAGGCTGAGCTGTGTGAGGCACCATGGAGGATGCCAGGGGCAGTGAGCAACGGGGAGCATCCAGCATTCCCTTGGTGAAGTGGCTTTGCTCAGTTCACCATGACACCTGGGCCTTATTTTCAATATTGGAGCTCAATTATTGGTCTTTGTGTTGAAGTTAAGTTCTCTTCAGACCATTCCACCCAGCTGCTAAACCCATGGTTTCCAGGCACAGTGTCCTGTCTGTGAGCCTGCATTTTGCCAGGACAGAGAGAGACACTGGAGGTTTCTGTTACCCTGAAGAGATGTTTCAAATGCATCCCCAGGGAAAGGTGTGTTCTCAGCCACTATCCCCACAGCTCCAAGACTCAGCAACTTGTACAGATCATACAGAACAACTCAAACCCTCTCTGCCCCCACAGGTGGCCAGCTCTCTCCTGGCCTGCAGAGGCTGTGCTGCTCATCAGAGCTCAAGGGCACTCATCTGACATGCAGGGGACTTGCATCAATGCTCCAGGAACAGCCATGCACTGGTGGCTCCCTGGAAAATGATCTACTAGGAGCAATATTTTTGTCAGGCAATTCTAGAGTGCAGTGACCCCTTTCTCCAAGGTAATTTGGCTTCCAGCCACCTGTAAGCCCCCCCTCCCCTCCCAGCTTGCTTTCCCTGCCAGAGCACGCACGTTGCTAAATTAATGCTCCTCTCCCTGGAAAGAGGGAAAACATTTTCAAGACCTCATACCCAAGGAAAAAGTTTGGCATTGAAGGTTTTTGTAACAATATAATTATTAATCCTGTCCCAGGGCTCTGGGAATCCCTGATTCTGCTTGGGTAGCCCACTTTTCATTCAAGGTCTGTTTTGAATTCACGTGTCCATAAGAACTACTGAAAACATCCTGTGCTGCCAGAACCAGGGTGCAAAGCAGTGGATTTCTTGAGGAAGGAGGTCAGATTACTGATCCCTGTTTAGGCTGTTATTTCTGGAGTCAAGAGAAGTGGCACTGTCCTTAATGGTTCCCGGGACAAGACCTCATCCCAGGCATCTCATGCTGCCCTGGGATGTCAGGGCAGGCAGGAACACACAAACACACACTTCACCAGGGGGGCAGAGCCAGCACAGCACACATAATCCCCTGCAAGCACCACAATGCAGGAGCACAGCACTGCCAGGCCAGCCAGCCCAAACACGCAGTGTCCTACCCGCTGCCCCCTCTTCCCTGGCAAACCTGGGGGGCCCATCCTCCCTGGCACTCCAGAATCTCCCTTGGTGGGGAAGAAAAGAGACAGAGAACGTTGTGTTACACGGCTGTGTCACATGCTGTAACATAACCCAGCCAGCCTCACACAAGAGGAGGCAGCTGCTCTGGGATGGAGAGGGATGGGGCAGTGCTGGATTTGTAGGCAACCCCGACGAGGGGAGTGATGAGTGAATTTGACTCTATGCTCTCAGAAGGCTGATATTTTATGTTACTACATTATATTTAAGAATACTATGCTAAAGAATAGAGAAATAATACAGACAGAAGGCTACAAAGAATGATAATGAAAACTCAAGACTCTTTCCAGAGTCCTGACACGGCTGGCTGTGATTGGTCACTAAATCAAAACAATTCACATGAAACCAATCAAACAACCACCTGTTGGTAAGCAAGCTCCAAACCACATTCCAAAGCAGCAAAACACAGGAGAAGCAATCAGATAATTATTGTTTTCATTTTTCTCTGAGGCTTCTCAGCTTCCCAGGAGAAGAAATCCTGGTGAAGGGATTTTTCAGAAAATGTGACAGTGACAAGGCAGTGCTGCCCCATGCCTGCCCTGGGAACTCACAGCAGGTCACTCCACAGTGACACAGGAGGGGACAGCCCTCTGCAGGGACATGGGAAGGCTCTGGGGCACAGAAGTGCTGGGAGGTACAAGGGGGACAAGGGAAGGGGCAGAGGGAACCTGCTTCCTAAGCAAAGTGTGCCCTGTGTCTCTGGTGGAGCAGGGAGGAAAGGAGGATGGCAGCTGGAAGGCATTCCCATGGACACAGATGTTGTTCTGATTTTTTTAAGACTTTCTAAGTCTTCTGATGTTTACATTCTTGTAACAAACTTTCTCACACACTTTCTGTAAACAACTTATTGTTTTGCATTCTTTTATAAAAGAAGAAAAATTTGATAGGCTGTTGGTTTGTCCAGTGTCATTGGAGAGGTGGCACAGTCACCCTCCAATCCACTGTCACTTTTAGAAATCTATAAATGTCAAAGTCAAAAACTAAAGTCCCCCTTTTTTACCTTGAGAGCAGCGGTGTGTGCACTTTGTGTTATTTTGTGTCCTACAGTGACACACAGACATGAGCAGGAGGAGGGAAATATTTGCAGTAGGGACCCTCTCTCACTGGCTATCACTGTATCCTACTACCAATTTGCTCAGAGTGGCAGGTGCCATTAGGGCCTGGATTTGGGCACTGGGATGTACACAGACATTCCTCAGCTCCCTCAGCTGCTCAGGGAGGGGAAGATACACAAACCAACCAGAAGTGCAGGCTCAGAGCAAAACCTTCTGAGAGTACCTTTTCTCCTGGAGTCCCAGGCTCGCCCTGGTGAGAAAGAGACAAGAAAACAGAGTGAGAAACCAAGAGGAGAGAGCACAAATCCTCCTAGAGCTATCAGAGTGGGGAAAAGAACATTCATCTATGGGGGCCTTGAGTTGGTAAGGGCACAAGAGTGCTTCAGTTGCAAATTTTTGTGCCTGGAAATTCTTTTGTCTTCATAATCCAGCTTCCAGGCTGCCATAAGAAACCACCAAACCTCAGACTTTTAGCTTCCATAGAACAGTAACCACCCTGCAGGTGTTTACCAGATACAAAAGAGCAGAGCAAGACCAGACTCGTGTGCTGGCACAGAGGAATTTGCCACTCCCTGCTCTGTTTCCACAGGAGAGGAGCAAGGCTGCGGGTGCAGCCAGGAGAGGCTGTGCTGATCCGAGCTCCCCAGACCCGGGGTGAGGCTGCACACAGGTCTGGTACCTCTGCCAAAGGAGGCAGTTCTGATATTCCCCATCAGTGGGAGCTGTCCGACCATTTTCCAGCGCCCTGCGCTCTCCCAGCTCCAGCCCGTGCCCCATTCGAGGCACTGCAGCCCAGCACTGACCTTCATCCCTGCGGCCGCCAGCCCGGGAGCGCCCTGGCAGAGAGAGCAGAGACAGAAACACCTCGTTAGAAAGCAATCGGACACACATTTTTTTAAAGCGAAACACTATCAGTCAGGTAAAAGTAAAAACGCAAAACTCCACATCTTCTCCTTTCCAGAGCTCAGCAGGGATGCTGTAACACCACATAGCACACGTTCTCATTCCCTGAGCAGCTGTTCACCCACGGCAGTGGCTCTGGGTTCTGAGAGCTCTTCCAAAGGCAGGCACCATGAGCACAGCCCAGACAAACAGATTTCCACCCCCACCTCCCCTGGGTTTAGTCCTGCAAGTGAAGCAAAGGCCAACAAGCAGAACAAGGTCAAATAACCGAGGAATGCAAAGACAGAGCAAGGACCAAACCCCCTCCTCAAGGCTTGAGCCCAGATACCTCAGCTCAAGCATCCTGAGAAAGGCTGGCCCATACCCTAGAGCCTTGGCCTGGCTATTCCCCCTCAACCTGTTTGTATCACAGAAGACAAACCCTGCAGTAAAATGCTTCCAGGAGAGCTCTGAAGCCAGACACCTCAGGGGAAAACCCAGACTTCCAAGCACTGCAATTCAGGTGTCACTCTGCAGTGCACAGCAAGCCACCACCTTGGGACTGTGCAGTGTCCCTGCCCTGCCATCCCAGACAGGTGCCTCAGGAGGCAGCTGCTCCCACAGGGACTGCCACATTGCCCTCAACAGCAGCGATGCAAAGAGCAGGTTGTCCCTGTCAACCATCCTCTCTGCAATCTCTGTATCCCCTGTGTTAGCATTAGTCAGGTCCTGGTTAGAACGGGTCCAGTTAAAAAGGCAAATGTGAGGGATAACTAAGGAGGGGGGAGGGAGTGAAGTGGTGTTAGAAGCTGGGAAATATGAGGGGGTGGGATGTAGCACATGAGGCAGTGCAGAGGACTGGGAGCCAAGTTCAAAGTGAAAAAAGCTTGGAAAAGTTCAAACAAGGAGGAGTGGGGAGCCAGAGAGCAGCAGGATCATACCTCTCAGCTTTCTGAAACAGAAATCGGGGACAAAAGCTAAAAAACACAAGGACAGAAGATGGAGATCAGGGATTCTATGCAATAAATGGGGGTAAAAAGCATTCCAGACTGTCTCAGGGTCAGTAGGTTTTAGCCACTACGGGCTGTAGCCATGAAAGGGATAACGTGCAGCAAGTGCCTTTGGTTAGGACTTTGCAGAGCCTTGGGATGCCTGCTCCTCATTTCTCAGCCTTCAAACAGCAGTGACTGCAGACCACGTTATTTTCTAGTATTTACCCTCCAAGTGCAATGCACAGACATGCAGGGCTGCTCACACACTGATTCACTGCTGTGTCAGCCCAGGCTCCCCCCTGGGCAGCCCTGCTCATCCCAGCTGGGCTGACACACACCTGCAGGGCTCACCTGGGCCAATTTCCAAAATGCCAATTCCCTACAAACATCACAACTGGCTGCTCTCACTGGTGGAAAGCATTAAGATCCTGATGTTGCGAGTCAGCATCAGACTGGGCATGCCATTTGCTCTGTAAACACATCTTCCCCCACCTCTGCCTTCATGAATTAGGCCCTGCATTTTGCAATTTAGAAGCATGAATAATTCAGCTGAGGACAGTCACTGGCTCACAGACACACACACACAGTGCCTGTGCATCAGGGTGAGGTCAGGCAGACAAGCATCACTCCTCTGGTCACAAGGTACCTTAGAGCCATGTCTTCCTGGCAGCCCTGGCATGCCTCTCTCCCCCTGGAAGCAGAGCAAGACACACAAAGAAAGACAGCAAGAGACAGGAGATGAGTCCTCCCAGGGCTCCGTGGGGAGAGCCCAGGGCACAGGTGATGAGAAACCCTCCTGGCACCATCTTCCCCACTGACTGTCCTAGCTGGGGCCATTTCCCTCAATTCCCTCTCAAGCCTTACAGCAGCACTGACCCCACTGGAGGTTCACACTCTGCTCCCACATCCCAGCATGCTGGAGGGCACAGGGAGGCACTCAGCCTGCAGGGAGCCTGGTATGAACAAACCTATTTGGAGAGACAGACAATCCTTGTGCTGTTAGCCTGAAATTTGTCTGCTGGTAACTGGAAAATAAAACACCTTCAGGCAAACTGCATACTGTGCCTGTCATTTTCCTCTGGGTGTTTACTCCTTGCTTGGAAGGGCTATTTAGCAGGGATGTGTATATATATATATGCTTTTTTTTAAAAATAACTTTTTGTAATTACAGCATCCTCTGAACTATATTTTATAAACACTTTCTAATATCATAATATCCATGACTTAGCGTGGGCACCTCCTGCCCTACACTGCCCTATTTTCAGCAGTAAGGAAAGTAAAGCAATAATTAGGAATACTTTGTACTGGACAACGTGGATTGGTCTCTCTCCTTCCCAGCTATGCTCCCTGTCTTTTTTTAAGCGAGACCCAGCAGGGAAGACTGATGTTTTCTGCTGGGAGACACCCACCCTGCTTGCAGAGACCATCCCCATAGGGCAGCCCAGCCTGTGACAATAAATTCCCCTTCCCAAAGATTTTCCTGGAAGAACTGCCCGCCTGAAGAGCTGTTTAATGATTTCACCCTGCAAAAGCAAAGCCCCCTCGGTGAGAAGGAGCTCAGTAACCCCCACAGGGGCAACTCAGAGCAATCAGCTCCCGATGGGGCTGGCACAGCCCCGGGCAGCGGCGGGATCACACAGCCACCGGCGCTAATTAGAGAGGGCAGCAACAAACGTGACACTGAGCCACTGAAGAACAGAAAGAAACCCAGCGCCGGAGAAAAAGCAGGAAAAACAACTCTGCGGAACATCTTTAAACCCTCAAGCGTTTGGAAGCCATTGTAGCACAGCGAGTACCCGCTGGGCTGCTCCCTTTGTGATCCCCGGTGCTGCAGCCGGGCAGCAGCAGCCGCCCACCAAAAGCAGCCCTGGAACGGGGCAGCCAAGGCAGGAGCTGGCAGCCAAAGGCAAAACACCCAGCACAGCTCCCCAGGAGGCTTCAGGAAGGCGATCAGTAGCAGCTCCCAGCTCTCCGGAGCCTCGGGTTGGTTTAGGAAGCATCTCCCCCGTGTCTCTTGGGAGAGTTAGGCTACACCTCTGCCCCTCACACAGAAACCTCACACCCTGCTCTGCCTGCTGAGAGCAGCTTTATCCTCTCGGGGCGCCAACCATGCCTCTTGCCAATCAGACACCCCTCCTTTCTGCTCTTTGCTGGGAGAGGCAAATTATCAGGGGGTTATTAAGAAAGGCTGTGGGCACTTTATGGCTCCTTCTTCAGAGCAGGAGAAAAAGCCTTATCCTGTGAATCTTTCAGAAAAAATAAGTAAGGAAACATCAGTGAAGCTGAATGTGACAGGCTGGGGGCACTGAGTGAAATGCTCATTCAAGGGGCCCAGGTGATCACAATCACTGCCTAATGACCTTCATGAGACACTGATTTAGGAACTTACATGATCGAAGTACAAATGGTGGCCACAGAAAAAAAAAACCAGCTGAGAGACAATCTAGGCTGTGCTGCACCTGCCACTGGGTGGGGAGAGGTGGCTGAATGAACAAGGGCTCTGTGTGATACTAGGAAACCTCTTCAGGCCAGAGATGTTCTTCACTGCCAGCCAAAGCAGTGATATTCCATGCAGAATTGGCCACTACAGCTAACCTAGGAATCATGGTGTTTGTCCAGGGCTCCTCAAGGCAAAGAGAAGGTAAAATCTACTCTAGGTAACTGGATCCAAAGTTGGAAGATTTAAACGCCTTCCAGAGTCCCAATCAATCCTCCTAGGTGGGAGGACAACAGAAAGAAGCAATTTCCAAAGATAACAAATGCACGTGCTGTTGGATGCTCAGGAGCTGCTACTGAGTGAGGTCTGGCTGCTGATTTAAGAACGTGTCTGCACTTCCCTTTCAACTCCTCTGAGCAAAAAGAAAGGAAGTCAGGAGAAAAGTGACCTTGACAGTAACAAGTGACAGTCTGTGTGTGAAAGAAGCTGCTGCTTTGGGGCTGCAGAGGTGCTCCTTTGGAGCTGCAATTTAGTGCCCCAAAAAGCGTGGTGGGCTTCATCTCTGCTCTTCCTGTGGGGTGTGTAAGACATAAATAAAGGGCCAAGTAGCAAGACTGTGTCTCCAGGGTGGCCCCAAGCCAGGGAAGGCTCTCACCCTCTGGATGACCCTGAGACATGACTGAGCCTTTCCCTTTGCCAGGACCCACATGAAGAGCTGGCTAGTCCTTGTACATGGGCATGAGCAAAGCAGGTGTTCCAGGCTAGCAGTGAAACATGGGGGTTTCAGCAAGGACAAAACACAGCTTCTCCTTTCAGCCTTTCCTCCTTCCCAGGCAACACTCTGAGTTCAGTCCTTCAGTTGAATGGGAGACCTGCTGTCGAGAGAGCAGCAAACTCCAAGCCCTCAAAATAATCAGCTCTGGGTGTAATTCCACCTTCATTCACACTGGCACAAACAGGAGCAATGCCTTTGGGCTTGATGGAATTACACTGATGTGGAGATGGACACAGGGAACTAACTACATGCACTGCAGTATTTCTGAGGAGGTGTTCTCTTGTAGGAAGACAATCCCTGCTGCTCTATTCAGCTATGAACACAGAGCCTGCATTCCCAAAGAACATTTCTTTAAACTCCAAGTAATGCATCCTTGGTAAGCTCTGAAGGGGCCTTTTCTCTCTTCAAACAGCAATCCACCCAGATGGAAAAGATATAGAAAGTGTATGTGCTGCAGGATAAATGAGCTGCATGCCACACACTAAATACTTGAAATGAACGTGTCACAGTTAATGCCTTTCCAAATATTACAGGACCAGTCTTTCCTCAGGATGTCTAAGATGTATGGCACGACACAGTGTGCTCTGACTGCCATGAACACTTGCCAATGTTGTAATGTTTTAAGCACAGTCTACATTGAGTAATATACTTTAAATATATGGGTACAGTAAATTTCAGTCAAATAGATAACATCTGGGCTGAGACCATATGAGCCTGTAAAAAGTGTCCAGAAACAGACAGAAGAGCTGGTGCCAAACCTCAGCCTGAATGGCTGAGTTGGAGTGGATTTGATGCGTCAGCTAACCAGATTTTATGAGGAAACCCCAACCTAGCCCATCAAATAGGGAGATGTAACAAATCACCAGCAAGCTTCATAGCCAGAGAAATGCCTTTGGTAAGAACGGAATTCCTCCAAAGGGATGAAGGCAGCCTGAGATAGGAGTGCCTGTGGCTCATCAGAGCACAGATGTGTACTCCATCAAATACCCCACAGAGCTGCCTTGCACCCAGCTCCCCTCACAACCCATCAGCCCAAGCAGCAGTATCTCCCAGGTGACCTACTGTGAGGTAGGAAAACGTGTTTGTCGTGCCTACCTTTATGCCAGCATCCCCTTTTTCACCCTGCCCAGCAAAGGAGAGAGAAAAGGGGGGAAACAGAGAGGGACAGTGAGCATAAAGGGAAACCAAGCAAGCAGTAACAGCAAGAGATAAAGCAGCCAAAAGAGGGGTGTGATAAATGCAGCCCCAGCACTCCAGGTCTCCTCACAGCAGCATGGTACCAGTCAAGCACTGGCTGCAGCCCTCCCTCCCTCCCCAGGGAGTGCAAAGGCAGTTTAGGTTCTTGGAGTGGATGCTGGATGTTGCCCACAGTAATGCTCTTCTACATGATAAGGGTGCAGAAACCATTAGAACATTTCATGGCCCAGAGTACCCTCATTTTCACAGCTCTGGTGCAAAAGCCTCTAAAGGCTGGGTCTGTTTTATTCCTTAATGGGGGATGGTGTAATTCCTGGTTCAGGACAGCATGGAATCATCCTGGCCAACAATTGCCCAGATTCTTCACGCAGGAGCAGATGTTCCTGTCTACATGGTTCATTCCAGGCTCTAGAGAGCTGTCTCCAGCCCCGGGCCTTTGATATCCCTTTAGGACAGGCTGTGCCCCTTATCTGCCCCTCTGACTCGAGTTTAAGGGTTACCTTGGGGCCAGAGGCTCCAGGGAGGCCACGGGCACCAGGCAGGCCTGACTCACCCACCTCACCCTGAGGAAGAGAACAAAGAAAACAGTGGAAGAAGCAAACACAGCAGCAAGGAAAGGAGCTGTGGGTTGCCAGAAAGGTCAGCAGAGGTGTGAGAGGCATTTCCTACACTGAGGTGTCCCACACACACCAACCTACCCCTGGGTCTCTGGGAGAGGAGCAGATATTCAGTGTATGAAATGCATGGAGTGAAGGGAGCATCATATCTGAGTTAACAACTTTCCTCAATTTCGCTTTCTTTTCCCTTCCCGTGAGGATTTGGTGCCCGACATTCATCCACTCCTTCCAGCTTTCCCAGGAAAGCCTTGGGCTCACCCTTGCAGAGCAGGGCAGGCTCCTGGCTCGGCAGGGACTGAAGCAGACAAGTTGTTTCATGTAAGAGGAGCTGCTGGGAGGGGCCCTCGCCGGGAGGTCGCTGCCCAGAGCCGCCCTCCCTGCACACACGGGCCAGGATGGGCTCCCGATGGAAAACCTGTGGGTTCACTGGGAGAAGGGGCAATAAATTGTGTCTGTCTGCAGGAGTGGGCTGTGGTCTGCAGGGGCTGTAATTTCCACTTCCTGACATAAGAAAAACTTCTCAGTTTATACAGAGCTAATTAAAAAGCTCTCAGGTCTTGCCATTTTGCTTGCAGAGCGCCCATAAAGCAACGTGGAGATAACAGGGGACACAGGGCTCCTTCCTGCTGGGAATATTCACCTTCCCCTTCTCCAGCTGACATCTCTTTAGCAGTATCTCTTCATTCCCTCTCTCCTGTTTGATCTCCCTTTGTGTCCTTCTCTTCCTGTCTCTTCATTACACCCTCCAGGCTTGTCAGCCTTGCTGTTAATCAGCTGCTGCTGAAGGCATTTGGGCATTCCAGCTTCTGCCTTTTAACCCAGAGCAGGGTCAACTCCTTCCTGTATCCCAGAGAGCAATAGCCAGGGATTTGGCCCTTTGCAGCCTCCCATATGGGTCTGGATGCATAAGAAATGCATTTCAGCCTGGAAGTGGGTGTAGAGAGGCACACACACACACAGGGAGATATTTGTTCCACAGCTGCTGGAAAGTTACAGACAATTCTAGGCCCAGGCTCTCTTTACACAGGTGACAGCAGGGAATCTGTGGACCTGTTGCAAATCCAGCAGGAGCAGAGCTCCACAGGAAGCTCCAGCATTATCCACAGATTTTCATCCATGATTCTAGAAAGCATCAGTGCACTTAGTTCATGGAACAACATTGGAGCTTCCCTCCTTACCTTTCTGCCAGGGTATCCCTGAATCCCAGCATCTCCCTGCAAAAGGCAACAAGACAAAAGAAAGTGAGGCTTGGCCTGAGAGGGACAAACCTCTGCTCTTTTCCCTAAGTAATTGTTTGGATGGGTGAGCATTCCATAGGGAAATCTGCCTTTTGCTCAGAGTGATTCCAGTGAGCTCCTGTCCCTTCAGACCCACAGGTCAGCATTACTGCACTGGGCTGAGCCCTGGCAGACAGCTAACACGTGTCAGCTCTGTGCCCCAACTCCCTGGTTCCTATCTCCTCACCCTGGCTACATATCTCAAATAAAAACAAATTCTGTTGGGTGGCTGCAGCTGAAAAACAACAACAACCACCCCCTCCCTCGCACTTTGGCAAGTGAATAAATGGCAGACCGTGGCAGAGTTAACAATAGCATTGCAAAATCCATTCCTGAAGCACTGGGAAATGCTTTGAGAATGGAAGAAGCCAATAAAGCTGTGTGTGGCAAACAATTTTGCAAGCTGGGCTGATGAGGCGTGCCTGGCTCAGTGGAGAGGCAGCTCAGACGTGTCGCCTGGACAAAACCCATGAGTCAGCACAGGGGCTGGGCCCCAGAGGCAGTGCTGAGCTGGGTCAGAAATCCTTCTCAGCTCTTTGATGTAACCTCGTTTACCCCTCCTCCATCCATCAAAATGGATCTGTCCTTGTCAGGAGAGCCCATCTCTGCTCATCATCTTTCTACACCTCTAAGTGAGGCGAGATGTCTCACCTTTGGTCCAGGAGGCCCAGGTAAGCCCTGTGGATAAAATCAAAACAGACACTGGGGTTGGAAAGTGTGACATTACATGGACAGCAGGGTGATGGGGGGATGCTGGCTGGTTTGATTTGAAACACCCCTTAGAGATTTGCACTGCTGAGCTCAAACATCCCCAGTCTATTCTTCATGTAGATATCTTAGTGCATACACTCAAATAAACTTATGCCCACATCCCCCCAGGTTTGGTTCTTGCTCAATTTGAAGACTAAAATCTGCTTTGCCTTATGCATTATGCTCCAGAATCTTTTTTGTTTCTCTGGCTTGCTTGGGGAACTTGTTCCCAGCCCACTGCAGCTCTGGAGTAAATCAAGCATTTGCAGCTTCCTCTGGCAAGCTAAACAGAGAGAATGTATTAACAAACAAACCACTTGTGTCTCTAAATGAGAAATAACCAAACAATTTACCTGATATGAACCATGAAGCATACCAGACATACGTGTGTGTAAATATAAATAAACAAAATATCTATGCAGGAGCTGCCTGTGAGCAGGCAGGGAAGGAAAACTGCTCTAGATATGCTCTGATGCCTTTGCCACCTGCTTTGGCAATTCAGGTGTTTAGCCATCCTGTCCTTGGCTCCTCAGAGAGAGATGAAGATCTCTCAGAGAGAAATGTGGGTGCTGAGCCCTGTATCGTGTGGGGAGAGGTGCATTTGCCTCCAGGGATGAGAGCTGCTTTTCCTGCTAGCAGCCCTTGAAAACTCTAGGAGATGGAAGCTCCTTTAATTCCCAGTGGCTGCAGAGCCAGCATGGCACGCTGGCCCCTGCAGCTCCCAGGAACACAGCTGGATTCTCATACCCACCTTTCCATCTCTGCCAGGCTTTCCAGGTTCTCCTGCTCTGCCCTGTAGCAAGAGAGAGGTACATTAGCAGCACTCTCTGTCCTCTGCCCTGCCATTCAGCAGTGGTTTTATTTTGTAAGTGGTGCTTCTGCTCCCACCCTCCTCGGCTGCTTGCTAGGACAGGGACAGGACTTCAAAGGGGTGCCAGGGAGCACAACAATTACACCCCACGTGTTACTTCCTCCCCAGGGCCATCTGCAGGGGCTGAGGAGGAGGAAATGAGCCTGGTGTCACCCCCTGTGTGTCCAGATAGCAGCAGTGCCCAGTTCCCATCTCTGCCTTCCCTCTCACTCCCCTCCTTCCCCCAAACTTCTTCCTGTCCACACACCCACATTCTCTGCAAGCCTCCTGTCCTGGCTATCTCAGCTTCCCAAGCAGCAACAGAGGCCAGAGGAAGCAGCCTGTGCCCTAGGGGATGGGGAAGCAGAAGGATTTCAGTTTTGGTAAGGACTTACAGGGGGTCCAACTGGCCCAGGACGTCCTGGGATTCCTTCGGGTCCTGCTGGTCCAGGGGGCCCTGGTGGGCCAGGGGGCCCCGGGGGACCTTGGATCCCTGCCTGGCCTTGCTCACCCTGCAGTTTGTAAAACAAGAGTTACAGCAGGCACAGCAAACCCTTCACATCACCCCCCTAAGGGCCCAAGGCAGGCCAGCCTGACTGAAGCAGAGGAGATAGAAGCAAGTCCCAGGTTACTGCCAGGAGAAGTTTCCAAGAGTGATGGAGAGCCCTGCTGAGGACACTGGGCTGCCTGGGAAGCAGGAGCCAGCACCCAATGGTTTGCAAAGACATCTGAGGTCACCTGCTCAGAGCTCCCTTCTAGAGGGATCTAGTGATGACAGAGCAGTCCAAAGAGACCTTTTTCTTCATTGAGCCAGCCAAGTAAAATTTATGTGTCAAAGACCAACATCTCTCGAGTCTCTGAGGAGGCTTTCCAAAGCACTTGACAGTCACATGTGAAGCAAAGCCTCCCGTGACGACACTGGCACTTCCAGGCAGAGCCACCTCAGCCAGTTTTCCCCCATACTCTATTTGTTGGACAACACTCCCTCTGTTTCGCCAAGGACCAAAAGTAGAAATGCCACAAACCCCAAAGAAAATAACAT
>NW_005054515.1:370221-399506 GCF_000277835.1 Geospiza fortis
ATTCCTGGAGCCCACCCATGGCAGGCCCATGGACACCAGGCAGAGCCTGTTTTTCTGAGATTTAACAAGGCAGTGCCTGCTGAGCCACCTGCCATTTTCAGCTCTGTGAGATGGAGCTGTTTGAGCCAGCTCCTCCCCGGGCCCTCAGTGGCCACTCGGTGGCTGTGGCTCATGCTTCAGCAATGTCATCTGGGGCTGCACGTGGCACCAAGCGGCACGGAGGAGACAGTGGGTTGGAAGCAGCACGTTTGAATACCAGACTGCTGATCTAGGATTGATGAATCCAGCTCCTAGGGCACTGTGGCACCCGTGCTAAGCTGTTCACTCACTAGGCTCACCTCCCTAGATAAAGAACCATGAGAGCCTACTGCTTGCTAGTGATCCAATTCAAACCTGAAGAACTTCCCTTGGTGGATCCATGGGAAGCTAGAAACCAAACATGACTGTTTCTCAGTTAAAAGTCAGTGGGTGTGCAGTTGGGTCTCTGCTGCATTTATCCTCTTTAGAGCCTTACACACTGGAGGAAAATGCATGAAATCTGTCCCCTGCGTTCCTACCAAGTGCGCTGTTTATCCTGGCTGCCTTTCGTAAAACACGCAGATACAGGGATGTTTGCTTTATTTAGAATGATAAATGAAAGTAATAAGCTGCAAATTTCATCCTTTCTGCCATGAGCTCTATTTAAAAGAAAATTTCCAACGCGTGGGCCAGGCTCATGAGAAGCTGGGTCATGTGTGGAGCAACAGCCCTTTCCTTTCCTGTGCCTCACTGCCCAACCCTCAGCCCACGCTGGGAAGCCTGCAGGGCCAGGCAGGAGGGGTGCCCTTGCTTCTCCCCACTTTTAAAGAGGATCTTCGTTCATCCTGTGGCCCTTGCAAAGGAATGAAGGTTCTTTTCTAAGCTTCCTTATCCTCCATGCTCAGTGCTATTCAACTGTAAATGGTCTCATAGCTTTTAAATATGGAAGGTAATTTGGATCTAATGAAGATGTTGGGAGGACACTAGAATATATTTCTAGATTTCCTCTTGCCTTGTCCTCTCATTCCACCTTCAAAGACTTCCCTCCCACTGCATCTTACAACACCCCCAGCATGGGTGCACCATGGGAAGGCAAAGGGGGCTTTGCTCATCTCATTTTGGCTCTCTCTCCTCTCTTCCCACCTCAGCTACTCTCTGCCAGCCCAGTCCGTGCTCCAAATTTAGGGCACTAAAATGCAGCATGGTGCTGGAACAAGGTGCTGGCAGGGGACAGGGAGATGGGCAGAGCAGGAGCCCTGCCCCAGCTCAGGGAGTGGCTGGAAGGAGCTCACTCACCCCAAGTCCCGTTTGCATCACCCTCACTCTGCTGTCTTGGGCACAGCAGGCTTTGTTTAGGCAAGTGCCCATCCCTGCAGATCCCTAAACACACAAAGTGTTATCACCACATCATTATAGCCTCATTAATGTGCTCAGCACAGAAGGACCCCCACAGAGCTAAACGGGACAGTAAGTGGATACAGTAAGTGGGAGATCAGGTGTCATTTTCCTCAGTTGTCATTCTATATTTTTAGCTGTCGACTGGAACAATTTTTCGGTTCTTTTAAAACACCAGCCAGTCACCCTGCCTGCACCCCAGCAATGCAGTGCTTGCTCAGCCTCCTCACAGAGGACCCCACTCAGCCCATGCTCAGCTAAGCCCCAGCCCTTGGGCAAAGCACTCCTGCTGATGTGCTCAGAGCTCAGGATTTTCCTCTCTCCAGCTGCTGGTGCTAACACCCATTCTGCAGCCTCACTGTTTTCCTTAGTACTCACAGGCTGGGCTCCTGGAATTGCCTGGTGCTGGCAGATCTGTAGGAGCAGACCAAACCCTGTTGCATTTAGAGAATGAATACAGCAAAGGCAAAACGGATCATGGCAGAACTCCGGTGAAGTTTTCCTCTGCGGACAGAGGGAATTTGCAGCCCTGGCTGACGACAGGATGTAGGGCAGCTATTCAAGTTTCCCACTTCATCCTGGAGAGGAACTTCAGCTTTCAAAGCCTTCCCAAGAGGTCAGTCCTTGGCCTGGCTCTCCAGACTGTCACTTTGAAGGGCAAACAGCGCAATCCATGGGGCTCTGTGTGGTGTGAGTGCTGAATCGATAGAAACTGAACTGAAACCACAGGCTCACGTCCTCGGGATTTGTCCAGGGCTGGGCAAGGACCACGCACCTCATGGTGAAGGTCTCTTGCTTCCTGCAGTTCCCTGCTGGCATCCAACTGTCTAGACAGGCAGCAGGGTGACAAAACCCAGGCACTTAATAAAGAGTGCCCAGCACACTTCAGCGGGGTAATTGCAGCAGTTTGTCCACACAGGAAAGCTAATCCCAATTGATGGAATGAGGGAGCATAAAGTGGGCTCATTAAAAGCCACATGAACTCTGACTATGGACACTCTTATTCACTATTCATATGTCCGTAATTCACTTTATGAATTCATTCCCAAAATAAACTGAACATGAATTATGGCCCTGGAAGCCAAAATAAATGTGTTTACACAAAGATTTAATGCAATTTAATGAAACTATTCTAAGAGCTTATTTAAACACATTTCCCCAAGTGCCTCAGACTAGACTAGCCCTTAGAAGAAGCGTTTGCCTATTCATTCATCTCAGTTAAATTTCACAGACATTAGATGAATTTCAGCAAGAGGCTTCCAACCTCTTCTGGAGATTGAATATGCAGGAACTGACTCCTTAAGGGAGGAGGCTGCTTGTCGACAGCCCCAAGAACAGCTTCATGGCCCATTTCTTTCAGTCCAAAAATCTGGCTTCACTGCATTTCTTTTTAGCAACATTATCACATCAAAGGTTTCCTCTGCTTTAAAGAAAGTCCCTCAGCTCTGCCTGAAACTCTTGGAAAGCCCTCTGTAGGGGAAGAAAGACAGGTAGCAAGCTGATTAATTGCAAGCATTGGGATAAGCTCAGAAACAGGCAACAAGGAGGAGAAGTCTACCTGGAAAGTGCGTCTCTTTATGACCGGAGGTGGAGCCAGCCGCACTGAATTGAGGAGAGGCAGCAGCTGAAGAAGATCAAACCAGAAGGTCACAGGGCAAAGGAGGCCATGAGGGCATGGAGAGTCAGAGAGCAGACACGGCAGAGACAAGAGAAGAGGGGAACAGAGAGATTGCCATGAAAATGAAGCCTGGCAGGTGAGCAGCGTGGGGCAGGCACCTGCTGGCAGACCTCTGAGCTCCTGGTGCTGCTCACAGGGGCACCCACCAGGGGCCAGCCTGGCAGGTGTGGGGTGCCCACTCAGCATCCCAGTGTCCCCACTGCACGGAGCTTTCACAGCTCCCTCTGCCTGGAAACAGAACTGAGCCAGGGGGTTTCTGACTCAGCTCTGCTGATCTCCTTAGGAAGCGCTCACTGCAAGGCATCTCTCGCTGGCTCTGCTGGGGTGTCCAGCCATGGGACTGTTTCTCTGAACTTATCATCATCATCAGATTTGGGGCATCTATCCCAAATTTTCCAAGTGCAGTTTTCTAGCTCTCTTACAGAAACTCAGTGTATCTCCAGGCATCTATCAGAATTACAATTTTCTCCAAGTTTTCCAAGCGCGGTTTTCTAGCTCTCTTACAGGAAACTCGGTGTATCTCCAGGTCTCATCCTCCCTCCAGGTGTGGAAGGGAGCAGAAAAGGCTGGCTGGGGTCAGCACAGAAGTCCTGGCCTGGTTCACTTAACTTGGCAGACACAACCACCATGGCCAAGGGACAAGACCAGGCCTTGGAGCTGGACACCTAAGTAGGGCATTGCCCTGGCAGCCTGTGCTTTGTTTTTCCTTGCTCAACAGTATCATCACCTTCTGACTACTTATAGCCAGGAATGCTGCCTTAGGGCACAAAGCTGACCCGGACACACAGAAATCAAATGCACTAAAGCTCAGGAGCATTTGTTCATCCCTTTGCTGTATCCAGTTTCCACTTGCATGCACGCTGCTGTCACCCTGGCACCCACCACGTCGGCTCCAGGCCCAGGAATGCTGCTCTGGCCTGATCCACTTTCCTGTTCCTATCAGTTTTCCATTGAAGCTGCTCTTGATTTACATAGGGAGAAGTGAGAGAGCCTTTCTGTGCTTGGGCACAAAAACCTGCCCATGAGTGACATTTCCCCACGTGAGCTGAGCACTCAGATCCCAGAGGTGTGCCCACAGGTGTCCCACCACAGAAACCATACACTTCCAAGGAGCACATTTTATTCCCTTTTGACATTGTACCTCATGTGTGCAGTGAAAGCAAGGATCCAGTCCTGATGCAAAGAGAAGCAGTAACCCAATTTTGCAGCATCATGATTAGGTGGTTGTGCTCAAATGCACTGATCCAGACAGCCACAAGCTATCACTCCAAAAGCAGTGCTGCTGGAAATTCAGCTGGGCTGATTTTACCCAAAGGCAAACCTCCCCTTTCTAAAAGACAGTGCAGGAGGCCCCTTAGCTCAGGAGAGCCAGCTAAGCTGGCCTTGCCTGGCTGCTTAAGTGCTGAAGGGTATCTGGAATACCATACAGCTTACAGGGAAGCTGAGGGAGGATGCTGGAAAGGATAAGGAGGAATATGGAAAGAACCAGTCCTGAAAACAGGCAAGACAAGACCCTGCAATGGATTCAGGTGAGAAGAAATCTGAAGGCACTTCCACCCAGCTCCTGCCCTGCCCTCTCTGTGTTCCAATGGGAAGTTTTTTCAGAAGGCAGTGTGCAATATTGGATTTGCAGCCTCGAGCCTTTGCATCAGAACTGGATCCCCTGAGAGCACTACCCACAAACCTTCAGCGTAAGGATCTGGTTAGAGCGCAGGGCTGCAAGTGTGGTACTTAGGTACTCCTGGGGACAGGGAACACACACCAGACAGAAAGGGTCAGATACACAAACAGCATTTCTGAGAGCCAACACAGATGGTCCCCCCGTTTCCCTGAGTGGCCCTTGGCAGCAGCTTGAGGGGCCCTCTCACCCTGAATGGGCAGCACCAATGCATGGGCTCACCCCTCACAGCAGTGCAGGCCACACAGACCCACACAGACAAAAAAAATAGGAATCTACAAGAACCAAGGCACATATCCTAACCTTGTATTTCCTTCCTAAGAAAACAAATATTAAACAAAACTGAAACAATATCCCCGGTTTGTCAGGATGCTGGTTTTCATTTCCTCACCTAGAACATTTGACAAAGAGCCTTATCAAACAGAAAAGCAAGAATAACTTGCAATTCTGTCAGCAGTGTCACATTTCTGCAACAAGGCCCATCCTAATTTTCATTCAGGGAGGAAGAAAGAGAACTGCACCTTCTGCTGGCTGGTCTGTGCCTCTGGCTCCCTGAACTTGCAGTTCAGGACAGCCTGTCCTTGAGTTGATCTGAGGACAGTCACCCTTCCCGTGAGCGTGTCTCAGCCATGAACAACTCATGGGCTTTTTATAATGTTGAGCTTGGTGCCTCATGAGACCAAAAGTATCTCCATGAGAGGCAAGGAAACACTGCCAGGATGTGAGGCTTTGAACCCGCCCTTTTCCTGCAGCTCACCAGCCACCCTACAACCCTGACCCACCAAACCAGTGCGCCTGAACCCAGCCTATTCCCAGGGATGCACCAGCTCCCTTCCCAGTGCTGCTGTGGGTCCTGCCACTGCTTTTCACCTTGAGCACTGGGGACAGTCAGAGCCAAGGGCTGTAACAGGAACTCAGGACACTGCTCGGGTGACCAGTGTTGTTGGCTTCTTTTTAACATAACAATCCAGTGAGCTGCTCACTAAATAAACACAGCTGAGCGGCTGTTATTGCACGGGGACTGGCACTTCCCCACAGCCCCTTCTCCCTTGCTGCCAGCCCAGCTCTCTCTGCAGTGGCTCTGCTGCTCCAACCCTGCTCCCTCCGGGCCAGGGACCAGAGCCCAGCTGATTATCCAGAGGCCCATCAAAAATAAACAGAAAGCTCTTAAGCTTGTCTCCCTGTACACCCAGATTACAAATTCCAGCCACTTCATATGATGTCGTTCCAATGCATTTCCAGTGGATTTTCAGCACTCTGGTTGTTTTTAGAACTGGTTAAATCCCCTCAAACCCCATGATGTTCTCTCTCCACTCTTGGCTGCAGCACATGCTGGCCAGGCCAAGATGAAGGAGCAGGTGGGGCAACATCCTGGGCTTTCATTAAACAGTTGCTGGCATCAACCCTCCCACTCAGCCTCTTCCCTGCAGGCAGATATTCCACCAGCCTTGGGGACCAACATGGGGACCAGCTCACTGGGGAGCTGACAGAGCAGTGCAGGGTCACCCTCAGCAGGGAGCATAGCCCTTCCCCTTGTCTCTGTGCAGGGATGACACCAGCGTGAGGGAGAAGAAAAAGGGAAGAATGATGATCGAGTTTTCCCCAGGTCTTCCAGGAAGACAGCACAGAGCCAGTGCAGCAGCTCAAGGCATGAGTGGGTGACCTCTGCTCCTCCAGAAGCCCCAGGTTTCACTGGGTTTTGGGCTGAGGACCTTCCCCTCTCCAGCACAAAGCACAGGAGAGTGTCCAGGAAGCAGAGCTGACAGGGGTCAGCTCTGGTGGGCAGGAAGAGACAGACCGGAGAGCCAACACCCCTCCTGGAAAACCTTATCTGCTGCTTTTCTGCGAAACACATCAATCAGCCCAGCACTGCCCCGGGGGCCCAGATGACGCATCTTGTTAATGGAACGATCCCTACCTCCGACAAAAAGCCATTCAAACGAAGGAGGATTAACATGCAGGAAGGCACGGGACAGAGGATAATAACGCTAATGACTTACCCTGTGCGGGTACTCTGCACACTGACCCTGTGAAAGAAGGGGATTAAAAAGGAAAGAGTTTAAAAAACAAACAGAGGCGACCAAAATAGGCACGCAGGGTCAGCCGCAGAAGGTGTAAATCATTGGGACTCTATCGGACTCAGTGCAGCTATGCCAATTTGCACCCTGCCTCCTGTCCCCATCCCCTGAGCCCTCTGCTCTCGGGACTCCTCACTCACAGTCAGATCAAGCAGCACCAAGTCCCTTCCTCACTTTTTGCAAGGCGCCCACTGAAATTACCTTCTCTCCTTTTTGTCCTGGGGGTCCCTGTAAGAGAAAAGTGATCAAAAAAGGCCTCAGTAAATGAGGGAGTTCAGCGAATGCAAGGGGAAAGGGATTAGGGGGAGAGATACTTACAGGCTGTCCCCTGGGACCTGCAGCACCCTTTAAAGAAACACAGAATTTAACAGGGGATGTTTTTCCATTTACAGTGACAAAAAGCGTATGGAGTAGGTGAAAAACTGAGCTTTTAAAAACAATTGTGAAGAAAATTCTCAAGAGAGATCCGGGTTCCCTTTGTTACTCTGGAGGAGTGAAAAATGCACACATGCTCTGGCTGCACCACAGGGGGGAAAAATTAAAAGGACAGGGGAAAAAATCATGGGGAAAACACACCCTTATTGTTCCCAGGACCTCAGCTGACAGCATCTCCTCAGCCATGCTCTGGGATGGAACCAGAGGCAGCCAGGACTGAAGCCTGAGCTGGGATTGTGCAACAGGGGAGTGGGGAGGGGGATCTTCAACATGTGCTTGCCAGAGGGCTATGCTGACACTCGGGCTCAAAAAACAGAATTACAGAATTAGCAGAAGAAAACCTTCAACACTTTGGTGAGCGAAGGTGACTACAGGGCCTCTCTCTTGACATGCTTATATTTGGGATTTCATTATCAGAGATGTCAAGAGGAACAAGACAGCATTTGGGCTTCCATGAAGTGCAGTCTAAGTTTGTCATTTTCCACCAAAAGCATTTTAGTGTGATGCACATATGAAACAGAGCTTCAAGGGGGTGGGGGGGAACCACATTTAATACAAAAAATATGCTTTTTTTTGGTTGTTGTTAGATAAGTTGAAAGCTGCCAGATGGGTTTTCAGAAATCTTTCCATCAACTTTTACTTGTCCTATGAGGCCGACCACAAAAAATGTCAGCTCCCAGAATATATTTAAAGAACATAATTGCAAAGTGCAAGGAAAACACATCCCATGCCTAACTAGAGAGTTGCTGTTGTGACATGATGAATGTGCTAGCCATAATGCAAAAATTACAGACATGCATCCCAGCCCTGCTATTATGAAGTTACAGAATTAGGGATGCAGCTAGTGCATCAGCTGAGGTAAGATTGCTACCCTGCCCCTGAGCTTGTTTCCAGCTGAGGCCCAGCATCATTGCAAACCAACCCATCACCCACAGACAAACATATGTATTTTTACCATCTCTCCTTTCTGTCCAGGATGCCCCTGCAAAAGAAAGGAAACACACATCAGCTTTGGCCACTGCACACTCTAGATGATGTTGATTTAACAGCTTCTGCTGAGTGAAGTGTGTGTTCCCAGAGCAGTACAAGAAAAGTGCTGCCACATTTCTCTTGGGAGTGAAGTTTCCCATGGCAAAACCAGGAAATCAGAAGCCAGAGGTGTGAGCTACCAGCTCCTTCCCCACTGCAGCACTGGAGGAGGGTGGTGGGGAGCCTGGCTACATGGCTGCCACGTGGCTTTCATGCCCTTGGTTCATGGAGAAGTCTCTTGTTTGTGCCCAGCTCTGAAGGATGGGAAGAACTCGGGTTTCTACTGCAAATCTCTAAGGACAGCATGGAGGTCTCACAGAGGTCTTTAGGACCCTTCCCTCCTCTACTGCAGCATTTTGGCTCAACAGCAAAGAGAAAAAAGCTGTTGGCTAAGGCAGGGGGCTGATAGCTTGGGGATCTGCTCTGCCTGTCTGATTCTGGGTGGGAGTGCCTGCTAAGGCTTTCCCTGCAGCAGCCAGGCAGCTGCACTTGTGAACTGCTAGTTTATAGATTTACCTAGAAAGGAACAGGCCATACTCTGCCTTCCTTCATCTCCTGACTCCTGCATCTCCCCCAGGGCATCTGTGGCATCCTCCTGCCTGCCAACCTCCTAATTTTCTTATAATCCATGCATGTGCATGGCACTGCAAAACAATCCCCTTCAAACACAGGGTGTAACACCCAGGCTGCAGCCCAGTGAGACCAGCAGGAGGCAGGGCAGAAGCCTGCAGGAGTTCTCTGCTTACCGGTTTGCCATCCAAGCCAATAGGGCCCTGAAATAAAAGAGGAGAAATGATGAGAAATGCTTTCCCCATGGATGGTGTCCGTCCATCTTGTCCATCTGCCCCAGGAAGCACTGTGTGCCACAGGACTGCATGGGCTGGGGTGACGTGAGGTGACTCCCTGACCTCCTGTCCAGTCCTGGCAGGTCCCTGGCCCACTGAGAACCAGCCCAGATTTCAAACTGCTTCAATGTGCTCCAGCTCACTGTCAGCACATTTCAGCAGCAATGCTGGACACATGAACAAAAACAAGGAGGGATCCATAGTCAATTTGCAAAAAAAAAAAATCTCAGAATTTAAAATTTTTCAGTGTTGGGTAAACTAGCTGAACATCAGTAGTTTTCTCAAGACTTTGATTTGAAAGGGCACCCACCTTTGGGGGAAGAGGAATTTCTGCAAGTGATAGAATAACAGAAGTGCCTCAGGGAAGAGGTGACATACAGCTCAGCACATTTGCTGAGAAACAGGCTCCACAGGGCTGTCCCACCCAGCACTTTCTCATGAGCTGGGCTGACTTGTTTTCTGCTCCTCCAAAAGCCAAAGACCACAAGGGCCTGGAGAGATCTGCTTCTCCTCAGCCCAGGGGCAGCTCCCAGCCCCCCTGCCACAGCAGGCAGAGCTGTGGAGCCCGGGCAGACAGGGGGAGGCTGCCAATTCCTCCCAATTTCCAGGGGTGACAGTCCCCCCTGCAGACCTGCTCTGGCACATCCTGGAGCAGCAGCTGAGCTGCCTGGCCAGAGCAGGGATGTGGGGGGTGTTGCTGTTTGCCCCTGGCTCTGTAGCTGTCCAGGATAAATGCATATGAATAAATAGCAACTGTTGGAGCTCTTCAGAAGCCTCAGTGCTTCACAGAGTGCTGCCAGCAACTGTAGGATTGAAATGAAATTTGCTTTGTGCTCTCCTGGGCATTATCTCTGTTCCCTTGCAACTGTGCTGGAGAAGAATTCCCCCTCATGTCCTTTCCCTTTGGCATGACCTGGGTGTTCAGCCCAGCACAGTCCCCAGCTGACCCTCAACAAGCAGGGCCTTTTTTGGATCCTTTTTTGGATCCCAGGCACTTGCTGCTATTGGAATCTCATCTAAAAGCTCAATTAAAGTTGGAATTTCCCCTACCTAGGGGTTGTTTTCTTTGTTTGGGATAGGGGTATTTCTTAGGATGATTTTCCTTTACTGAACAGATCTGGCTTTAACTTTGTTATTTTAACACTTGGGGATTTTTTAGAATTAATTTCCTTTCAGAGTCGTGTGGTTTGGTTTAGTAGGGTTTTTTTTTTTTTCTCCCTAAGTACTGTTTAAAAGAAGAAAAGAAGTAGCAGAAAAACAAATGAAGAAAAAACTGCTTTTTCCAGTGATATCAGATCAGGTCATTGGTTTCAGGAAGAAATGATGAGACACAGCAAGCACTTATGAGGCTTCCTAGTGGTACCACACATCCGTACCTCATAAATTCAGAGTTACACTTACCGGGAATCCAGGAAAACCTCTTGTTCCAGGCTGTCCCTGGGAAGGATGAAACAGAGACAGCACTTTAGAGGAACTCAAATGAATTTTGATGGATCCTAAGTCCTCTCTACAGAGCCTTTCCTCCAGCCTCTGACCAATTATCCTACAACTCTCTCAAGAGCTACCCAATTCCCCTCCAAGGGGAAAGTGTCTTGGGAAGGAGGGGAAATCTCTCATCCCCACTCCAATTTGTACAGGGCCAAGAAAAGGCTGGAGCAGCTCCAGTTTGGATTGCAGGCAGTTTCCTTTAAGTTTCTACATTAATTAAATGGGTGTCCCTAGCCCATATGTTAGGCTTTTGGAGTATATTCCAGAGGCTGAGCTCATTTTATGGCAGTTCTTGCTGCCATAAACCTGAGATGTTTAATGCAGGGTGCTGTTCTGTGCAAGACAAGCCTTGCAGGTCACTGGTGTCTAAATACAACCATCCCTCTCCTCCTCCACCCCTCATATCTCAGCTCATTCATTTTCCTCAGAAATAATTCTGGAGATGAGATTTTTTTTTTTTCTCTTCTGTTTCTTTTTATTTTTATCCTCTGAGAGCTAAGACAAAAAGGAGAGTTAGGCTGTGTGATGAGAGGAACATGAGCACCACAACTATTCCCCCTGCCCCTTCCTGGCTAGCTAGCTGTGGCTACCAGTTTGGGATCAGGTACAGCAAACACTGCCTTGGGATGTGTTTGGCAGCTTCTTCATCCCCTACTTAAGAACACCAACAAAAGAGAAAATGTGCTAGCTGCTAATTTTTCGTAGCTCTTCAATTTTTGGGGCTTGTGACATCCCAGGTCACAGTTACTGTAGCTTTGTTGGTATCCAGAGAAGATACCACTTCATTTAGGGATTTTTCAATCTGTTTAAAAAAGAAAAAGGTCAGGAAGCATATGGTCCATCTGGCCCAGACTTCAGCAGATCTTGAAGCAGTCTCATGTAGACAGAAACAGCCGGATGAGGTAAATCCTGTGCCACGCTCATCAGCTGACCACTGTGGCATCCTGCCTACCCTGAAAGCTGGGCTGGGATGCCAAAATGCCCAGCTTCCTTATGTCTTCTCTCATTTTGGGGAAAAAAAAGCTTTCTTCAGCAATTTGAGCTACCATGACTGGAGGGCTGGAACCCCACAGGAGTTACCTAGGACAGAGCTGGGCATAAACAGGGTGCATCTCTGCCTTAGCTAGAGTGATCCCATGTGGTGCTGAGGGAAGAGGAAGGAGGAGATGGGGCTCCTGGGCTGTGAGGCTGAGGTTTGCCACAGTGAAGCAGTAACAATCCTTTGGGAGATCTCAGAGTTGCACTGATAGGAAAAAATTCACCTTCAGGTAACATCTCCAGGCACCCTCTGTCTGCAGAGAGACTCAGTGAGGGTTTACCCCTGCAGAGGATGGGCCCAAACAGCCTCTTTGCAGGGTTTGAGGGATGCCCCCACCACAGAATCCCTCACGTTGCACTGAAGAGTTCTGGTTTGCTACACAATGCTAGCAGGACCTAAGCACATTTGCACTATTTATTTCTTTAGTTCTGCAAAGTTGAACTTGGTCAGCTTTGCTTTGCAAGATACACACAAAACCACCTGGCCCTGTTGGCCAGTGACCAGGAGGGAAGATAGGCTATAAATTAAAGGATCTGTCCACTGCTGGCTTCTGAAAAGGCAAGAAGCAAGAAGATCCTAGCCAGAATTCTGGTTCCCTGTTGGACACCTCCCTGACAAAAAGTGCTAAAAAAAGAATTAGGGAGAAAACCTGGAAATGGTGCAATTTGGCCTCCTCTGTAGACTACAGACTGCTGCTTCTTTCTCCTTGGAGGACAGCAGGATGATTTGCACGGTATCACGCCAAGACAACAGTTCAGCAGCGAGCCATTCCAAGAGACTGTTTTTGTTGGGTGGCTGGTTTTCCTTGTCTCCTTTTCAAAATGTTGATTGTATGAAGTATGTAATCCTGGGAGCTGCCAAATCATGGAGGCCGTCTGTTTCTGCCACTATTGGTGCACTGTCCCTCTCTGGCCAGGAGTTAAAGCAGCTCTGAGCTCCGGCAAAAACTTTAACCTCCAAACAAAAATCTGGAAACTATTTGTCATCCCACATCTTTCCGAGTGGCCCCTTGGCCAGGGTTTCCGTGTTTGTCTTCAGTGTTCAGCCATCCTTTGGACCTATCACGAGCTCCCCAGGAAACTGGATCATCTTCACAGTAGGCTTTGCAGGGGGAAAGTGTAGAGTTGGGCCAGTCCTGGCACCTCAGAGCTTTGACTGGTGTAGGCAAAACCCCATTTTTGATACCATTTGCCACCTAATTTTTCTGCTGCTTTAAAGATGCAACATGTTCTGCACTTTCCCAAACAGCAGCAAGGCAGACAAAATTGTCCTGCAGGCCAGGCACGTGTCCTTCAATAAAACTGTCTCCTTTGCAGGACCTACACCGACAGGACCTGATGGCTTTTCTCTCTGATTATTATAATTACGCTGTTCAGAAGGCTGAGAGCCAGAGCTTGTGAGAAACAGCAAAAGCAACGGGGCACTTACCCTCCAAAATCTGCTGTTTGTGGAGCAGGGTGGTCTTGCTCAGAGCTTGGCTTGAGAGACTTGCCAGCCCTTCTTCCTTGGCTGGACATGTGGCCAGGGACCATCTGCTAGGCATAAAACCCTTGGGGAGACCCATTTGGGTCCTGGGCTTTGGTTCTGTCACTTCTCAAACTGCAGCATCCCCGGCAGGTGGGCCTGGGGACCGGCAAAGCTGTTTTTTATTAGAAACACTTGTCATGGGGCTTTTGGGAAGTTAATTGGAAAGCCAGATGTAGCCAAGTGTTTGCACTGCCTGGGTCTCTCTCACTTGACCTCGGCTGTGAAACAAAGGCTGCCAGCAGCCCATCCTCTCTGCAGGTCAAGGACGGTGCTCTTCACAGGTTAATCAAAATCGGAAGTGCCCACTGGGAGGGAGAGAATTGAATCTCCAGGTCTTTTTTCATGGAAATCTCCGGTGGAGGCTGTGCAGGGATGGAGTGGAGAGGTCTGGCTGCACCCACACAAAAGCAGAGGCTTGATGGCTGAGCTACAGTGCAAGAAGCATCCAGCATTTAGGGCATGTAAACACTCCAACCCTTCACCCTGGTCTTTTTTTATGGCCCGGTCCTTACAAAAAGTTTTGTCTGGCTGACTCGTTGCACCTTGTAAAGACACTTTTACTGGAAGAGGGGGCAAAATCCTACCTTTTCTCAGCCAGATAAGCAGTGACCATGCTGACAAAGAGCTTCCAAGATTTTGGGTACATGACAAAGACCTCTGAACTATCCTTTGGCTTTGTGAGCTCCCCAGTCACTGGCTTAGCTCTGATCCTGCTCGTCAGAAAAATCAGGGGGCTTGTTCCCTACTGATTAAACCAAAGGCTGAAATCAGCCAGGCAAAGGGCAAATTTTCTCCAAAAGTGATAGCAGCCCTGTTGCAAAAAGGAAATACGTTTCTTCCTTTTAAATGCAGGACTTTGGTTTCCTTGCCAAGGGAAGGCTTCCTCATTTGTCCTGGAATATGAGCTATAATTTCATTATATATAGTATATAATAGCAGTATAAAACCAAGGCTGGCTCAGCATGGGAACCACATTATACAGGGTTTTTGCTCTTTCCAGCTGATGCTGAGTCTTAATGCCCCTCCTAAGGCTTTCCCAGTAGCTTGCCCACATCCTGCATCAGACAAAAATAGAGAGAAAAGTCACTTACGGGCGGGCCACGGGGCCCGATGATGGACATGCCAGCTTCTCCTGGAGCACCCTGCAGAGAGACAAAGCAGAGGACAGGGGTGAGAATAGGAGAGGAAAGCACAAAGACAACTATATTCCTGTCAAGACTGGGGTTAAATGTGGGTGCCTTAGGTGTGAGATCTTCAGGGCTCATGGGGCAGCTGCTGTTCTGCCTCTCCCAGCTCCTGCCTGACACTTTGGGAAAAAAGATGTCCTTGAGAGCTGCTCATATGTGCCAGAAAATGGAAGCTGCACAGCAAGGAGAAGTATAAACACATAAAACACACTTTCTGGCAAAACAGATGTTCTGCCCCATTGCAAGTGTGAAAGATGGCCTGAAACCCTTTCTGTTTCCTTCCTGCGAGTTCCAGGAGGGTTGTGTCCTGCAGAAGAAAGAAAAAGAGAGATGTGCTGGGCTCCAGGGAAAGGGGAGCTGCAGGCAGCTCATCTGGTTACTCCAGAAATGCCTCGCTTGTGTATGTCTCAAACTCAGTTGAGATGTGGATGAAAACAAAGCAAAGTGCTTGCTGGAAAAGGAAACAGCTGCCTCTCCAACTCCCAGCCACCCACAGTGCGTGATGGGCAGGACAGGTCACTCTCTTTGGAAACATGATGGATTCCTGAGAGGCAGCTCCAGAAGTGCCCAGGGCTGAGGAGCTTTGGGACAGAGCATCCCATAAACCAAGCAGCCTGCAAGAAAGCAAAGCACTCTGAAAAACAAAGCTATGGACTGCCAAAGACTTAGGGCTCTCAGGGAGGCCTCTGGGGCAGCAGGGGCAATTAGGAGTGATTTTTTTTCCATTGTTTGTTTGTATCTATCTGCTGTCCCTTCATGAAAACTTTGGCAAGAAACAAATACAAGGATATGCAGAGAAAAAAACAGAATGGTTTCAGGTGGGAAATTCTGGTCTGTTGGATGTTGGTTGGCTCCAATGAGCAAACAGTGAACACAAGGATGAAGAATCTCTATCCTACTTTCCCTTTCCTTGTTGTGTTTTTCTATTATGAAGAGGAGCAAATGGGTCTGGTATGGTATTGCATAGATGACCTTCCTTGTCAGGTAAACATCCCTACCTTTCCTAATTTCTACACGTTGTTATTCAATTATTCGCAAATCCCAAACACCTCCATTTCCCTGCTCTCCCAGAGGGAGGTACTCACAGCTCTGGGGAAAATATACTAACACTGAAATGCCAGAAAAAGGCCAGCAGTAGGATCACCTTAAACCAGTACTTCATGGTGGGTACAAATCTCACTCACTGCACAGCACACAGTCTGTGAGATGGTGTCCCACAGACCATGAGCTTTCCTCAGGAGGAAGAGGCCCCACCATGTCAGAAACAGGAGCGTGCCATGCCACTTTTATTCCTTGCTCCCACCTGCACCAGGGATCAGGCTAACCTGGGAGGCAGAGGGGACCTGCAGGTTGGCTGGGGCAAGCAGAGCTGCCAGAGGGGGAGAAAGTCAATGGTTAAAATCCAGGAAGCCTTGAAGGAAGCCCTGCATGTGCCCACTGGCTCTTAGGCTGTTAGTAAATTGTCATAAACAAGAAACACAGCATCTTTGGAGGCTGAGTGGCCTGGAAGGAATTTGGGAAATATACTTGCACTGACACGGAAGATGGGGCATCCCAGGGGTGTGGAAGCCCAAAGCTGGCTGCAGTGGCCATGACTGTGACAGGGGAGCTGGGCTGGCCCTGGAAGAGGACATTTTGGGGATGCTAGAGGCTACAAGAAGCTGACTCACCTTCTCTCCACATTTCCCCTTTAAGAGAGAGAAAGGAGAGAGACACAAACACAGGCGTCAGAGGCAAAGGCACGCTCTGCCCCCCACAACCCTGGCTATGGGGCTGGCACCAGCAGGGTGGCCTCAGCTCCTGCCCCACTCCTCTTCCCCATCCTCACCAGGGGATGCCTGAGCAAGGAGCAGCTCCAAAATCCAGCCCTCAGCCAGGCATGCCATGGCCCCCTTTGCTCAGGGCAGCTGCCAGTGGCAAGCAGGGGTGCGTGTTAGGAAACCCAGGGTTTGCAAGCCCAGCTGGTGCACCAGGTGGCAGCGGGAGACACCCAAACAGGGGGATGCTGAACCAGAGGAGGGCCTGGATAGGACAGCAGGTGAAATGGAAACACCCCCCCAGCATGTACGTGGCTTGCAGGGCTGGTCACCCTGCTGAGACCAGGGGAGCCCCTCAGGTACGGGGCTCAGGGAGAGTAGTTTTGCTCCAACTGACAAGGATTATCCTGAAAGCCACCCCCAAATCCTGGGGGCTGGAAGAGAATGGGAAGGATAAGGCACACAAAAAAGGGTTTGACTTACCGGCCGCCCAGGGATTCCCATCGCACCTTTGTCCCCCTGGCAATTAAGGCAAAAATCAGAGGGAATTGGTAACTGGACAAAAGCAAGGTTATAAAACAGCACAACTGAACTAAGCCACAGCAGCAGCTTCACACTGTGGTGCAAGTGTCCAGGGATTTTGAGAGGGAGAAAGTTAAAGAGTAAAATGTGTTTGCGTGTGCCCGAACCTGTCTTTAGAATGTGTGAGGCACCAGCTCATTTCCACATATGACAAACCCACACATCTCACAAGAGAAATTACATACAGCAATTTAGGCAGCAAAAGGAGGACAGGAGTCTCCAGTCAAACAAAGTACTATCCCTATTTCCAACACTTCATAAAATCCAGGTCCTGGGAACTGGCTTTCCGCAGTGGCCCACTGTCACATTTTTCTCTTTCTTGACCAAAGTCATCTGGGTGTTAGCTATTTATTTATAGAGTTATCACTTTAAAACACAATTCTTTTAGACTTAAAAATACTGTCCTGTCCAGAAACAAGAGAAAAATGTGAGAACACAAGCTGACACAGGAAAAAGCATGTCTGGAAGAAGACATATGAGCAGCTGTTTTCAGTGTCCTCTACCCCTCTGAGATACTTCCCAGTGCATTGTCAGCATGTGAGGGATCCTAACAGTGGTTTTGGGAATGACTTTGGGTCAGGTGACACTGGACAGAGCCTCGTAAACACATGAACATAGGACCAGTGACAATTTTCTGCACCCACTTACCTACAAGGCAGTTGGCTGCCTCTTACAGCTAAATTGTACTATGCAATTACCAAAAAAAAAAAAAATACCCCCCCTCTGCATTCCTGGTCACCAAAACTGAAGGCTGTGCAGATCTGGAAGATAGCAGCTCATTGCTAAAGGATCTTGATGATTATGGCTTCAGCAGTCATGTAGCTTTTGCTCTATATTTTGCAAAAATGACATGATAATAATCCCTCAGTTCTGTTTCCAGCGATGTTTGGGGTTGCCTTATGTAAAACAGAATGTTCCTGCCCCTGGCTGACTGCGTCTGTAGACATAAACCTGGTTTTCTGGTTTCTGCAGCTGGAGACACCAGCCCCATTGGTGGCACCTCTTTATGCCTCCCCACACGTTCAGTCCTAGCGCGTGTGAACATAATCTGAGATCTCTGGAAGGGGAAGGCACTTAGCTCTGTTTGTTCTTCTGGGTGTACACAAAGGCTGTGTATCCCAAACTCAAACATTATTGCTTGGGATCAAACCATTCCCTGGTGGAAGCTCAGTCATTTCCCTCTGCAGAGCTGGGGGGGCTGTTTGGTATGGGGGGGCATTCCTTTCCAATGCAGCTTATGTTGTGATAAATTGAAGAGCCATGTACACTTTGCAAAAGCACTCCTTTCAGATGGATGAAACCCTGAACAGCTGCTTGATTTTAAGTTTTGTTGAGGATACATTATGGGAAACTGCTTTCTTCTAGGGTTTTAGGTGGGTTCTCAGTCCTGCTAATATTTGCCTATCACTGTGTGCCAGCAGTGAGTAGAGCTCCTGGTGTCAGCATCTGGCCCTGGCATTACTTTGTGGCTGCTGGAAAACAAAATACTGAGCTTTCCTCTGCTTTCAGTCCTTTAAATGCTGCTTTCCTCCAGAGCTGAGCCCAGGCTGATTTCCCTCGTGGCTTTTGAGGTAAAAGCTGAATTTGCTTCTTCTGTCTCTGCTGTGGCTGGTGCCCGAGCAGGAAGGGCCCAAGGTCGGGGCTGAGCTGTGTCAGGTCCCCTGTGAGTACCTGGAGTGGTACATGACGGCACCGTGTCTGGAATGTGACTGTGCAGGGCTACAGCAAAGGGGGAGCTCCCTCTAGGACAGCAAATAAATGCCAGATGTTTATAAGGAAAGGTTGTCTGTGACAGGCAGCCGGGAAAGAGCACTTGTGGGTGGATGATACCGTGTAGGTTGGTTATAAAGTCATGAAAAGCTGCCTGAAGCTCCCACATCAGAGTTAAAAGAGCATGAAAAGCAAGCAGCAGCCCCTGTCCTGAGCCAGGGGAGAGCCAGCAGCACAGTTTGCATTTCCTTCACGGGGAAACTGCCGCTTATGGCTCGTGCAGTCTCCAGGTGAGCCACAGCCTGGGGAGCAGGGAACCATCACCAGAAAATCACACTGCTGTAATTCCAAAACCCACGCTCCTTCCTCAGTCATGACTAACTCAGATGCAGATACTGTTATTATGGATTTTTGCATTTGTCCCAAGGTGACTTAGGCGTTCTAAATCCTGCTGCAACTAGCAAATCCCATCAGTGAAAACACTGAACACTTTTGCCTCTTCAACCAGACCCTCAAAGACATCTTCAAAAGCAGTGTTTCCCACACATAGGAGGGTTCATGAGGATCATGCTACCCTTTAAGTCTGGACCTAGAAAGCTCCTGTAGACCCTGCTCTGTATGGGCCACGTCCTGTTATGCAATATTCTATTCCATGTCCCATTTTTTATGCAAGTCTGCTTTCTACCACCTTATGAATGCTGGGGGCCTCCTGATCAAAGTACTGTCAGACAGAAAGAATGAGGGGATGAAACAGAAATAATGAAGTATTTACCAGGAGCTGTGGCCTTTCTGTGAGGCCCTGGAACAAAATACACTGAAACAGAAAAAGCCAGCCTCAAATTCCAAAAGGAGGGCTTGTTAAAGACATGGAATCACATGGAAGTGTTTAGGAAACAGAATGGTTAAAAAAACTCTCCACAGCTCCTTGACCATCAGCTCTGATTGCTTCGGTTTCCTAATCTGCTGCTTGTGAAGTTCTCTCTCCTTTTGGCACGACTCTACCCACAGCTCTCTGCACGAGCTCTGAAGGTATCTGCAAGTCCACGGAGAACAAGCTAATTACAGGGCTTTGACTTTCTTCCTTAGTTTCCATCTGCTAAATATTATTTTTTCATGTATGGAATTGCTGCAGTTGCCACAGAAATGTTGCATGATCAGAAATGGGAGAGAAAATGTCCGTGAGAGGATCATTTGCTTCGGATGTGGTCCAGACAGCAAAAGGACTATTGCAGGATTTCATCACTTCCTTCCTTCACCCCTTTTAGTCCCAATCTCATCAAATATCTTACATGACTGCGGGTTGCCCTTGTCTTCACCAAAGCCTTCACTGGCTTCAGGAATAAGGGTGGAAGGGTTCGTTGGGCAAGAGAAGAACATGAAGTTCCCTTTTGCTGCTCTGGTGGTGCTCATCCATTTCCCTGGAGTCCTTGTTGTCCTAGACTGCAAGCAGGGCTCAGTGCATTTCTAATGAGTATTTCTGCCCATTTCCACACTCAAGCCAACACCTGCACTGGGAGCTAAGCCCTGTCACACAGTTTGTTGTCTCTTTTGCAAGCTGGGAAACAAAAACAGGAGAGAGATGTGGGGTGGTCATTGCTTTGGGGTCACTATCCAGAACAATGTGCATGACAATCAGCCAGGAAGGAGCTCAGGTTGCTGCTCATAAAACCATTTCCATTTCAAATCAGGAGAAATACACAGGAGTGGGGGAGTACTTCCTATGGTGACATGTAGAACTCACTTGGCTTTTCAGAGGTGAACCTTTGCTCACAGTGACTGAGCTGATTTCACTTGCCAGCTGATCAGAAACCCAAGAGGTCCTGAATGAGATGAGGGTCCTACTAGTCCAAGACAAATTCCACTTTGGCTGAGAACACTCAGTCTGCCCAACTTCCTCTTGTTATTTCCATTGGCTGTAGCATTCCTCAGAGCCTGTCCTAGAAGTCTGCTAGCAGAGACAGGTTCAGGGGTCGCAGTAAGCCAGGATACAGTAGCATATAATGTCAGCACTTCTCTGGTGGTCCCATGTGCTTCTGCCAGGCTTCAATCTCTCATTACAATATTAGGTTTCCACCCTTATTGCTGCAGAGGAAGCCTGGGGTGTGTGTCTTCCTCACCCCACAAAGGCACTGACTGCTCTCTAGAAGACATCTGTGTTGATCTAGTGATTTCTCTCTAATTTCTCACAGCAATAACAGAAATGCCAACAGCACTGCCATTTTTGTGCCCATCTCATCCCTTTAGTGCCAACATATGGGCTGCCCAGGCTGCAGTGGCAGGGACTGCCATGGAGGGACTCCAGTTGGAGCTGCCTGCAGAGGTGTGCTCTCCTCCCAAAAAGCCACAGCTAATGCTGAAACAGCCAGTCCTGAAAGCCCCTGGGACAAGCTATCACTGAGGTTTTGTGTGGATCAGGCCTTCCAGCTGTGAAATGCTTTCAGACCTTTTGGCCTAGAAGGTGCAACTTTTTGGAAGATTGCTGTCATTAAATAGGTCTGTGCTCGTATATCTGTGGGAGTTGAGTCTATAGCATTTCAGCCTGATGAAAGGGGAGAGAAAATAGGTTGTGCAGCAACTACTACTCAGAACGTCATCTGCAAACTGTTTAAGACATTTTTGCGTGAACAGACAAAAGATGACTACCGTATGTGTAACTTCTCATGTTCCTTCACAGAAACCCTGAATAGTCCCTCTATTGTACACGAATATAAACCATTTCCTCTGGAAGGACCCTGCTATGAGACAATGCAGCGTTTCTTTATAATCCTGAGAGCTATTGATACATGGCTTCAGTCCTTGCATTGCTGCTTCTGGTTCACTGTGGGTCTGGTAATAGCTGCAAGAAAATTTCTGCAATAACCTAGCTATTTTCCTGAAGCCTAAATTGTCTGTGCTGAGGTTTTACATTAGCTAACATTTGAAAAGGAAGCTGTCAACACAATTTTTCCTCCGAAATTGATCGTTGCGCAGCTACACTTGAAGGCCCAGCAGTTCAGCCAGCCCGGGTGAGTAGCAGGGAAGAAGTCCCTGCAGCTCAGCTCCTGCCATGTGTTTGTGATCTGTCTTTCCCTTTTCTGCAAACACATCTCATTCAGCACGTGGCATCCCATGCATGTGAAGCGCACACAGCCTGCTCCCCCAGAGGCCAGCTGCTAACACACAGATCCCTGCCCCACGTGGATCTGCCCTGTCCCTGCTGAGCTGCAGCCAGCAGCAATCCCACCCCAACCCAGTCCTGAGCTCCCCTAGTACTTGCTGTTTGGGATAGCCCAGGCTGCCAGGACTGCAAAGGTGGCTGCCACACCACACACCACAGACAGGAGGCTTCATGCCCCCAGACTCCATGTCAACAGCTTCTATAACCGTAGAGGTTTGGTACTTACAGGTGGACCTGGAAGAGAGAAGAAAAATAAACAGTAATTAATTTTTTAACTCAATAAATCCTAACAAGAAGAGCTAGGAAAAAAAACATTGCACCATCTTTTGGGCTTTATCCTCAGGCTGCTCCCATTTGCTGATGCACTTTCACCAGCTCCCTGCTTGTTAATTAAGGTATCCCCACATTAACCACCATGAGTGCAAGGCAGCCTCTGACAGCCCTGTCAGAGCCCTGCCTTGGGAAGGCCATGCAAGTCAGCCTCTTGACACTGCCAAACTCAGTTTCGGTCCTCCAGCACACATGAGAGCAGGGAGCTTGTTATTTATATGACTCCTCCTCACAATCCTGCCCACCCATGGGGGCTGAGAAAGTTGAAATTGAGGAGGCAAGAGCCCCTTTGCTGCTAAAATTCCTACCCATTTCCCACCAGAATCGGTAATCTTGTGAAGGTGTGAAATGGTTAATGAGGAAACTGCAGCTATTAAAGATATCAGGTACCTTTTCTCTTTAATACAAGCAAATTTTCCCCTTTTCTTCTGCCTCTAATCCCATCAAAGCCAACCTGCCCTCTCAGAAGAAATTCCCTCAAATCCTCTGGGTTTCTTTTATTTTGAAAATCTTTTTTGGAACCTGCCAATGTAGAGCACTGCATCTCCCTCATACAGAATGGTTGTACAATATATATCAGGGCTTAAACAGCACATTTCTTTCATCAGCTCCCAGAAAATTCCTCAAAATCCTGACAGATATTGTGTGTGTGGAAAGAAACCCCCGGACGCACTATTTTGTGGTTTCCTCTCTGTGGGAGAAGCAAGACACACCATACAACTGTCAGGGGTTTCTACATTTTCCATACTTTATAGACATTGTGTTTTCTCTGTTTTTCCTCGCACAGAGTGCCAAGAAGCAAGGCTAAGCAGTATAACAGGCAAGCTGACAGATAACAGCAGCAGCCTCCTCCTTGCACGGCAGGCGGATGTCACAGCGAGCACCTGCGCAACAATGCTCATCCTGAAAATGCCCCTGGCTGAAAGTCCACTAAAGAAACTGGAGACCTTGGATGAACAAACACTTTCCACATTGGAAATCTCTCACTTATTGTGACTCTCTCATACCAGGTTTGGTGACCTGAAACTGCCCTGTCAGATGCCACTGTTAGACACGGCTTTCATTGTGGTTGATCAGAAGAGGTTACCTCTAGATAAAGTAACTTTTGGTTAAAATACAAAGAGTAATAACCACCTTCATGATGGCTGACAGAGCTCAAGTCAACACTCAACAACTCAAAACAACTCCAATCAAATTTAGGACAGGAGCCCAGGGGCAATCCAGATTTGGCTGGCCTGGCAATGGCCCACCAACGGTGCTGATGCTGAGGTCACAGTCCTACTTGCTACACCAAGCCTAAACAACAAAAGGGTTTCTGATCAGACTGCTCATTTAGGAGGGCAAGGTCACACTGATGCCGGAATCCTAATTTATGCCAGACTGGGAGAAAAGAAAGGAGAAAAAAAGAGAGTTTTCTGAGTCTGGCTTGGATCACAATGAAGTTCTGTGGGAGAACTGTTTTGGAGAGATTTTGTTTCAGACTGAGTGCCCTGACACAAGGTCAATGCTTATAGCTTGCCAATACACGGACTTTATTTCCATTAGCAATGCTTCAGACCCTTAATAACCCACCTACCTCTCTGCATGGACTTGGGGCACTCATGGATTGCATGAACCGAACTGCTGAGCTGACATTAAAAGAAAAGCTTAAGGACATGCAAACCCTGAGCCATGCCTGTCCTTCCAGCCCAAACACAACCAGCCAGCAGCACAGCCTGTAATGGCATTGCCATACCACTGAGAGCAAACACAAGCTCTTGTTTGCTCCAGAAGCTCCGTCCACAGAGCGGAGTAAATCAGCAATGCCGGCAGCTCTGGGCCACACACCCCACACAGATCAAAGGCAGGAGGAACAGTGGAGGCCCATCTCTGCTATGTGCCCCCTATAAAATTAATGGTTATGTGAAGGGGACTGCACAGTCTTGTGTAAACACTCATCACTGAGCTGCAGGGACACAGTCTTGGCTGCAATAAGGCAATTGGGAGACACCATCCAGGGACTGGGCTTCAAATGCTGGGATCGTCCGTGTGACCCAGGGGAAAGCAAAGCCCTCAGACAGAGTCATTTCCAAAAGCAACATCATCTTGCATGGGCCGGAGGAGGAGGAGGAAAGATGTCCCAAAGACAGCAGGAAGGGAGGAGGTGCTTCTGGATTAGCTGTTGCAAAGCATAGGGGATTTTACGAAGCAGAATAAAGCTTCAGCAAAAAGCTTTGGTCGTATTCTGTCACGGTGATAAATGACAAGGTGGAGCAGAGGTTCTCAAGTGGCTCAGTCCTTAATGCAAGTAGTAAAATAATGAACATTAGAGTAAAGAGTGGATAAAAGAGGACAGAGATACTTGAGCCTCTACTCTCAACAACTCCAACCACCAGCAAATGCAGTGAGCTCAGTCCTGGCCAAAGCTCCGGCAGAGCTGCTCTGGCCCAGGCAGGGATGCTGACAACCCAGCAAGCCAAGGGAACAAACCCACAAACTGACCAGGCTGCATGGGCCCCTTTACAAAAGCCACCTGAACTTCAGCAGAGTCACCACACCACCACTGCATGTAGTCCCTATGTCACACGTCTCTTGCAGGCCCAGCCAGTTTGGGGCAACCATGTGCAACCAGGCCTGCTTGCCCCCACATGGGCCAGCTCTTGGTGGTGAACTCCAAAGAGCTCCACAAACAACCAAGTACAAATCACACTTACTGGGGGCTCCTCCCCTCCTTACAGCAGGCTCTTTTGGGGTGAGACAGAGGTGGTGCCACACAGGAGATGAGCTACATCCCCTTTCCATATAAACAGTCAACAGAGAAAGGATGAGTGAACAGAGAAGCGATAAAAGCTACTGTGAACATCTCCAAGCCCATTCCACAGCGAAGCCCAGCCAGCAGGCAGACCCAGAGCTTCCAGATCACCAAATTCCTCAGCCTTGCACAGCAGAGAACCCACAGTTGTAATTAGCACCTCCAGATGCCGTGTGTTTTGAAGCTGATCTCGCTGGGAGCGCGGCGATGCCGGTGCTGGCACGCGGGCTGCAGCACGACCGTCCGCCCACCACGGGCTGCTCAGGAAGCTCCTCTCTGTGCACTGGAGGGCTGTAAGTGACTGCAAGTGCTGTTTATCCAGCTGCAGGGCTTGTGGAGCAGCAGGGGATGGAGGAGGGGACGGGGAAAACGTGTCAGGAGTGGACGAGTGGGAGGAAGCAGTGGTCTCCTGCAAGGAGGAGACCTCCAGAGCACCTCTGAAACGGAACATTGAGAAAACAAAGAATTCTTGTAGGGGTACCCAAGGTCCCTCCAAACATATGGCCTCTGGAAATTAGCACCATCTGCACTGTCCCTTCTCAGCTGCTCTGGTTTTTATGCAGACAGAAAACTTCCTTAAAGAAGCTCTGCCTTTCCGTAGCCCGAGTGAGCAAATCAGCAGCCACCTAAGGGTAGGTCCACCTTACTGCACATACAGAAACACCACACCTGTGATGAACTGCAAGGCCATGCCACAGAGCCCCCTGCTCACTCGATCTTCCCCATGTTCAACCAGCAACTGAGCACAACACAGCTGCAACGAGTCCTTTTTTCTCAGCCACTAATGCCACCCTCCACACTGTAGCCACTGGCCTCAGAAAAGGAGAGGCTTTGTTTTGCAAGCCGGTCAAATTTATCCTAATCTGGAAAGTCTCATGTTCCAGACCATCAGATGTTAAAAGCTGGACATAGAAGAGCAGGTTTGGTGAGAAGCCTTCTGCTGATGACAGAGATATTCTCCAGCTTGAGACAGCAGTGCTCTCTGGACGGAGAGGATCACTGAAATGATCCCATCCACTTACGGGCATTTCCTGAAGTCTGGAAAAGTGTCCATTCTCAAAAGGTTCCCAAATGCTGTTGCTTATTTTTTCTCTCTAATTTCTTGGATTCAGGCAGTACGGTGTCTGCAATGTGTGTATCTTCCAGCCTGCTCCAAGAGCTCACATGCAAGGAGTTTTTTTTTCCCCTCCTGTATAGCATACACGAGACAAGGAGGAGAAAGAGGGAACACGAAGACATTATTGTTGGTTACTTGGGTCATCCTCACTACACACTCTGGCAGCAGCAACGATGTAAACATGTAATCCATCCCTGTGAGGAAATCCAGCCATTTCACAGACCCAGAAGCCAGCCTTAGGGAGTTAGAGAGATACAGTTACTTCCTGACATTCAGGGCTATGTTAATTGATAACAAGATAGCTGTGGCCAGGCAATTAGTTATGAAATGCTGATTGAAATGCCAGCAGCCTGAGCATGACCCTACCCAGGGTGGCATGGAGCCCCTAATTCATGGCTCCATGGGTATTCAGTGCAGACTGACCCCATTTCAGAGCAGGCATACCCCAGCTGGGTGCATGGAGCACAAACAATGGGTTTAGCCTATTTTAAACACAGACTATGCTGCAGTTTTCTCACAACAGATCCAGAGTACTCACATTCTTCTAGAGCCAACCTCCCTAAGTCCATCAGGGGACAAGTCGTACAAGCAGAGGCAGAGGGAGCATTAACTCAGAGAACTTCAAATGAAAAGGCAAAAAATGCCATGTGCCTTGCCATAATTCATTATTATGAGCTGTAGGTGGAATTAAAGACCAAAAAATCTTGAAAATAATGAGAAAAAATTTAAACACTGACTACCCAAAGCACAACCTCCAGTAATTTTGCTTCAGGCTTTGTCAGCAGTGGCAGACAATCTGAGTGAGCGGATAACTCACTCCAAAGAGCAGAAGGCCCCTGCAAAAGGCCAGGCTCCTCCATCCCTAAAACATTCCCTTCTAGGCTACACCCTTGCAGAGTGGCAAGAGGTTCTTCAAAGGATTGCAGAAATGTTGGGCAGTGAGAGGACCATCAGGATTTCACTGCCAAAAAATCTGACCAATGCTAAGCTGAGGCACCAGGTTATGCCAGTCATTCAAGCTGTCCCCCAAAATCAAACCCATGACATCACTGAGAGTCAACAGTTAATAGCAGCAGCTGTTGAGGATAAAAGTCACTGCTCAGGCACTCTGAGCATCCCAGCATCACCACCACCAGAAGGCCACAGGCACAGCACCAAAAAAAGTCCAAAGGATGCTGCTATGATCAAAGTAGACATCAAGGTGAAGCCTCACAGAAAAATTAAAAATAAAAGAGGGGGTCTGACAGTGGAGTTTAATCACAGATCCCAAGTGCATCTCCAAACATCTCTGCTCGTTTCAAAATAAGGACAACAGGAGCCAGTCAGCCTCCAGGGCCAAAAGAATCTAATGAGGCTAAGTGGGGCCTTTGGCATAACCACAGCCAGCTCCTCAGGCAAATTAAAGTTCTCAACAATAGACAAGCAAAAAATATTCTGACAAACATTTGGGAGACCCCCTTGCAAAAACAAAGGGCAGGAAAGGGTCAAGAGCAAATGGCCCACACAGTGCTGGCTGCACCCAGGACAAAGAGAGCACCTCTGGCACTGCCAGGGGAGAGATGGTGGGATGGCCAACGCTGGGCAGCACAATGCTCCTTTTGGGCAGGCATCCATGGGTCAGCAAGCTCTTCCCAAGCAGCAAACAATCACATTTGTCCCTGCCATGCTGAAGCACTTAGCACCACAGAAAGCAGAGAAATCCGGGCTGGGAAGGACTCCCAGGGTCAGCTCACCCAGTGGGTTTTCATACTTGAAGGCCCCCCCAAGGTTTCCCAGTAGTGGTGCAGACCCCTGGATGGTAAATGGAAACCTTATGGTGGCAGGCTCATTCCACTCCACCACCTTCTGCCAAAGAGCCCCCAGGCTCCAGCAAACCACCAGCCCAAAACCGCTGCTCTTGACTATCCCCCTTTCTCTTCCCCTTCTGCCTCCCCTGAGCAAACCAAACAGAGATTAAAGGATTCCTGTGAAATGAGAGTGACACGAAACTGAGGAGGGAACATCTTCAAAGCAACCAAAGGAATAAAAAGTCTGTACCTAGCCCATTTGGGCAAATATTTCTCTAACCTGCTGCTGTCCTCTGGGGATAGCGACACCACATGCTTCCCTAGTGATCCAGTCCAGGCAATACCCAAGCCCTGATTCATGAGGCCATATTTATTATCTTTCTTAGAGACTACCCAAAATTTCCAGTGTTGTTGTTTAAGTCAGTCAATGACCTCTGATGCACAGCAAATTCAAAGAAGAGATTTTTTTATTTCTCTCCTTTTTGCGGTTACCTCATGTATTTGATGTCTGCAGTCCTGTTCCTCAGTCTTCTCTTGTCTTTAGACTAAACAAAACCTAATTCTTCCAGTCTCTCTGCACAGGCCATTTTTTTTTGGACCTCTGGTTGCTCTCATTGCTCCCCCTCAGTGGCCTTTTTGCCTCTTGAAATGTAATTTTCAAACAGCAACCGCCTCTCCAGCTCACTGCATGAGTCCATGGCAGATGACTTGGTGAAGGCAGAAGACATGGTGTCTATTTACCTTATCCACAGGGTCTTACTCACAGAGGGAAAATGAGGTCCTCCCTGTCACCACCTCTGCCTTGCCCTTATGTTCTGACATGTCACTTGTTCTCCATGAGCCCTCGAGGGCTCTTTTCCTTAAGAAGCTGATGTCCTCACTGTCGGGTGTGACTGGCATTCATGTTCCAGTGAGGAGGAAGGTCTCCTGCTCACTCACAAGGAACAACTTCAGCCTTTCCTTGGTGTCCTTGACAGTCCCACCTCACCCTAGGCTCTCAGATTTTCATCTTGCACACCCATTCCTTTTAAATCCTTTCAGCCTTACTTTCCTCCTGTCTTGAATTTCACCTTGCTGAGGACTTTGTGATTTTCTTTAGCTGATCTCTTCCTGTGGCTCCTTTGCACCGGGACAACTTCAACAGTTTCTCTGTCAGGCTGCTGAGTTTTCTCAACTTCTTCCCCAGTTCCTGCTCTCCAGGGGCACTATCCCACCAATTCCTCAGCTCCTTCTGTGTTTTTGAAATCCACCTCAAACACCTGAGCACAGAAGCACCTCCCAACTCTTAGTCTGAAGACACACATGCCAATTCAATAAGGTACCACTCCAACAAGCCCTACCCTTTGGCAGATGTTTGATAATCTCTCTGGAACTCTCACCCTACATCCCTTAACACATCCTCTTCCATGCCAGGAATAAGTGGGTGGCATCTGAGAGCTCTGGAGAGATCCAATCCAGTTTAAAAGTTACAGCTGGTTGTTCAAGAGGAGTCTCTTGCTTCTGCACCGAGGAGATGACTTCTTCAGCACTCAGCCAGGCCCTGCACAAGCCCTATTCCTCAGAGAGTTGCAGAATTAGGGAGGAACCACAAGGAAAAAATGGCCAAAGTAAATCATGGCTGGGCAAAGCAAAAACCAAAATCCATGGGATTTTTACT
>NW_005054515.1:399516-456203 GCF_000277835.1 Geospiza fortis
CAATCTCTCTCATAATGTGGTTGTCTGGGAAAAGTAGAAAGTTGGACCTTACGACAGCTAATAATTATTTGAATAAATTCTCTGCTCGTGCACTTCAAATGCAAACTGCACACTTTATTCATTTGACAAATTGCATAATTCATTTTAATCCTATATAATTTTTGCAATTAGCAGCTGATTTTAATAACTAGCGCACTGTTACTTTTTGCTCCCCCTTAATTTTTGTTTTTCTTCTCTCTTTTCCATCTGCTAACTCTTTTCTTCTTCCTTCCTCCTTCCAAAATACTTTGCAACTTTTATAACAGCAAATTCTGTCACCTACCCAGGGACGAACAAAAGACCATTGTGTTCAATTTATCTTTTAATAGGCTCCTTCCTCAAATACCTCACGGACTGCCAGTACTCCCTTCCAGACCCTGTCTCACACCCTTTTGAGTTATGAAAATGTTTGGGAGGGTCTTTCCTTTAGCCCAGACATTTTTCCACCCCAGATGATTGATAGCTCCCAGTTACCACTAATTACCCTATCAGCAGTTGGACATGAGCCTAGCCACAGTGCTCTTCCTCCAGAGGCCAGCAATGCATCCCTGTCGCTCGTTATCCTCTTCTTCAGGGATGGAACAAACTGACTAATTAGAGACACCATAAATTCTTCCTTCAGGCTCTTCCTGATGCGTCGTCTTGTTTCCAAACAGAGCATGTGGAGGAGAGTGGGGCTGATGCTAGTCCTTTCAAAAGGAAAAATGTGATGGGGTTTATGAGCCTAAGTGGGTTTGTTCAGCGTGTTTTATGGAGCAGAAGAGGAGAGTGCTCATTCAGCCAACGCTAGCTGGTGCTTTTTAGCACATCTCAAGCTGGAGAAGTTGGCTTGGCTACCCCATGCCCAGTGGGAGCCAGGCTGGTGCAGCACGCACATATGGAGACAACCTGCACTGGCTTACAGGGATAAAGGACTCGGGCTTCCCTTACCTAGAATGAACTGTGCGTGCAGATCCCTTCCCTGCTGCCTCCAGTGCCAGCACCAGATGCACAGCACACACTGTGGAGAGAGCCATCCAAGCAGAAAGGCAAAGAAGGAACCCCAACCAACTGCTGCCTCCCGCCAAGCGTGGGCTGGAAGGCACCTGTATGCTCTCATCTTCCCAACACAGCAAATTTGACTCAGTAAGTTTGCTAAATTCTGTCAAGACCTCCATCTTGTTTGAGAGGGCAAGATTTTTTCTTATTAGGCACACAGGTGGTTATTTTTTAAGGTAGTGAGAGATCCCATTATAATCTCAAAAAGAAAAGAGAACACAAAGAAAATGGACAAGAGATACTTTCCCTTCTCCCCAGAGCAGAGAAAAAATTATTTGGAGGAAAACCAAGCAAGTTTAGACATCAGTTACTCTGAAGCTCTTCCTGCCAGACAAAAGGAAAGGCCCTAAGGGCACGAGGGCAAAAGGGCATTATATTCAGAGAGAAGTTTCTCCAAAGTACATGGGCTGTGTGGTACACCTGGTTAAAAAAAACGTTGAGGCTCCTCAGCCACTGCTCGAGAGGCAAATTCTATCAAAACAGGAAACCCTCACTGTTCTAGAAAAGAAGAGAGCAAAGAGGAGGAATGAGAACCAAGGTCTGCAACAGTTTGCTGCATGGGAAAGGCACATAGAAAAACCCACGTGGAGGAGGGGGGAATGCTGAATGCATGCCAAACCACGTGGCCCATGCCCCACACCAGCCCTCCAGCCAAGAGTCACATTTTTGTAGCTTCCCTTCCTAAAGGGCCCGAGAGCCACTGTCCCAACAAACTCCAGGACCCTGCCTAGTAAGATACAGTTTAGTGCAATAGCAGAGCATGGGGTTCTATCCAGGATGGCTTTGGAACTCAGAGACAGAAATATTCACAACCACACCTGGTAACCCCCATCTCCACCTGCTTCCCCAGAAAATAAACACTTTCTCTAAGCACTCAGGTCATCCATAAGCAAGAGATCACCACACACATGAATTGGGGGTAAACCAAAAACCACAAGGCTACACCTTTCAGAAAAACACACACTTATTTTCCCCTCTCCTTCTGTTTTCAAACCCAGATGAAATCAGATTGCACAGGGAGGGGCAAAGAGCCTCACAATAACACAGCTTCTCGCTGGGTTTCAGAGGGGTCAGAGCCAGGTACACTGCTCCCTGTTGAGCAGAGGGCTGACACGTGGCTGCCTCGCTGTGGCCAGGGCAGTGCCACAGACCTGTAAGCTCTGTGGGTGCTTTTGGGGTTTCAACCCCTCTGCCATGCGTGTGGCACTTGTAGATCTTAAGAGTCTGATGGGAAGTTAATCTGTAGGCAAGGACTGCCATTTTGGGAGACACAACTACTCCCTCTTTGCTGCCAAAATTGCTCTAATAAGGAGCTAATATTTAAAACCTAAACAAAAAAAAAGGATTAAAAAAAATCCTAGCCCATTGTGTTCTTCAGCTCCGTTAGGGACGAGGCCAACACACAACTCCCAGCAGCTGCTGTTGCCTGCAGCAACATCTCCTCCCTGGGACAGCAGCAGCAGATGACAGAGGACAAGGACAAGAAAAGAGCAGCCACCAGGATCTGGATACATCCACCCAGTGCCACATTCCAGTACCAGGTTCAGCCTCTGGAAGAGCCCTCCCCAAAGGCCCTCTACCTGCTGCTGGTTGAGCTGCCCAGCAAGGGTAGCCTGGTGTGGATGGGACAGCTGGGTGGTCCCCAGCGAGGCGGACATGCTGCCTGGAGCAACACCAAATCATAATAAACAAGTCCCTCGCACAAAGCTCTGTCAGTTCACATTCCAGTTCAGCTGATATAATCTTCATTTTCTCTTTGAAAGAAAGGAAAAAAAGAAAAGCAGAAAGAAAAAAAAAACAGACATCCTAAGGGAGAGGAGTGAGGCAAGCGATGGATTGATACTGCCCGTGTGAGCCTCAGCCCCCCCAGGTGCTGTTAATCAGCTGCCCCCCCCGGGAATACACTGATTTAATTACCGCCTGCTTGCACAGCCCGTCTGCAATGCTGCTCACCCAAGACATTGCATGAGGAAGAAACAGACACTGAGCCTCAGCAGCCAGGCTGGAGCAGGATGGGCAAGCAGAACAGGAATCATCTCAGCACTGGTTTGGGGAGCGAGGGGTTGAATTGGTCCAGGGAGCCCATGCAAGTGGGCTGCCACCCAATCCCTTATGTGCAGGAGGTAGACACCATGGAAGGGCACATCACTGCCCCACCAGAGCCCTGGGCACTGCAGAGGGGATGAATGCATCAGGCTGTCACCTTTCTTCTATCTGAAACACAGCCTTGTTTTGAGCGGAAAACCAAAGACACACAGTAGGCAACAAGGGCGTTTCCAGACTGGAAAGGGGATAAATAGCCAGATGCAATAAAGGGCAGACACTCAGCTACCAGGTGTCATGACACAGCCCACTCCTCTCACCAGGTACATGGCCCAGACCCCACTTGTGAGCACATCTCTCCAACCCCTCTGACTGCCACGCTGCTGCCATTCTGCAGTGTTCATCTGGGATGCTGGAGCATCACTCGAATGCAAACAAATATTTTCCAGGGCTTCTGCTCTACAATGCACTCGTAATGTCAAAGAGGCCGTGCACAGAAGGACACAGATCTGGTACAGCTCCTGGAAGGGGAGAGCTGCATCAAGTGCATCCACCCTCAAAGTAACTCATTGGACAGTCACTTGGAAGGGGCTTCAGCACAAGGTGTGGGTTGCTGCTGTCCCACCTGGGGGACAGCCTGGAGGTGTAATAATTAATGGCCGTGCGCTCGCCTGCGAAGGCTGGCGCAAAAAGCGTTGCTGCGTCTTTAACAGCTGCCAGCGATGGGAAACTCATTGGAGTGTGTGTTGGGAGGGGAAGAAGGTTAAGATGATTAACTGGTGCTAACAAGTTTAGGATGTGGAAGAAGTATTTTCTTGGACGTCCATCAAAGAGAGGATTGAATGTTCCCCGGCGGAGGGGGGGCGGTATATGTTTAACAGATGAGGTTTCTGCCTCCCAAGGCCCGCCCAGCCCCGCATGATGCAACCTCTCCCTTTTAAAGGCTGACTCTGCCCCTGTACCATCAGCGTACCTGCGGCCCCAGCCTGGCACAGGGGCTGAAAGGCGATCCGGGGGAAGGAAAGCCGCCCCTCCCCTCTTCCTGTTGATCTGCGTCCTGGGACACCCTCGGGCACCGGCGGATCAGCCCGGTCCTTGATCCCCATAGGGCAAAGGTGTAGGCAGATGCCCGGAAAAGCCAACAGGGAATCGGGTATCACCACACTGAAAGCAGAAACCTTGGAGAGGACGGCTCCTCACGGGCCTCGGCTTCCCACAGGCACACCAAACCGAGCCATCCTGCCACCGGGCAGGCCAGCAACCCACTTTTTACCTGCCCATGGCCCTCATGGCAGCATCTAACATGAACACCGAAGCGAAGTGCCCTGGCAAACAGCTTCGGACGGAGCCGCTTGGCGCCTGCACCATCTCCCTAGGCCCACGCCGGGTATTTCCAGCGCTCCTCGGCGGCTGGCCGGCGCCCACGCTTTGCTTCGCTTTGCTTTGCGCAAGGGGCTCGTGCCCCGCCGCGGAGCCTGGCGGCCGGCTGGGGTCACCCGGCTGACGCAAACCAGCCCGGCCATGTGCACTCAGCCCGGGCCCGGGGAACAGGCCCGGTAGCACGCTCGCGCTCAATCAGAGCCGGCGCACACAGTAGCAGTGCAATGTGCTCTCTGGCTTTCCTCAGCCAGCTGGGATGGGTTTGCCTTGCTTTGTCAAGGCGCTGATTTATGCCCATATGTGCCATATACATTGTAAGCGCAGGCACGCAATGGTGTAAACACTTCTACCGAACATCTGTACACAAACCCGTCAAACATGCAGAAGCTCCCTCAACATGCACCACGGTGCCCCACAGGCCTGCCAGGCCCCAGTCTGCACGTGGGGTGCCGTGTGCCACTGGATTGTTACTGGGACATGGACAGTAAAGGTCACATTGAGACCACTGAGTGATAAAAATCAGCACAGCCACAATGCTTTTCTCCTGCCTCAATCTGTGCTTTGGCCGGAGCATTTCACGGCAGGTATCTGCTCCAAAATCTCTTCCCCATGTCTCTCTCTGCACCACACCTTTCCCTGAGAGATAGGTTAGTTTATCCCTGGTTTTGCATGGGGAACAGCTGTCTCAAACAACCAAGGGCTAGGATATAACATTTAGGCCATAATATACAAGCACCATTAAAGTTAATGCTTGTGCCACCAGGACTCATGCACACCTGAATATAAATGCTCACCTGTTTGCACCTTTGGGTAGAGCTCAGCCTCCAGAGAAAAAGTCCCATAGCAATTCCATATCCTTGGAGGAAATTCTTCCCACCTTCCATCCAGTTCAAAATTTTAAATAAGCCAAAAATAAAAAGTTTTAAAAAAAGACAGAGAGGGGAGCCCTGGGGTGCACAGGAAGCAGGCCTGAACATGGCAAGGGGGAATTATCTGAACAAGTAGATGGTTGTAAATAAACAGGCCACCCTCTTTCAGAGCACCACTGTTCCAGGGCACCTTCCCTTTTCAAGGCTTTGGCTGTTTCTAAGCATATTTTGGATAAAGAGGGAAAGGCCAAGGTGTTTGCCATCCTAACTCTACTGCATGGTAGCACCACAGGGATGCTTGAGCCCCCCAACCATTTTGCAGCACGGGCCACACTCACAAATCTATTAATGGCTTACACAAGCCCTCCTAGTCTGCACTCAGGCAACAACTGCAGCTTAATTAAAATCAATTAAATACTCCTTAATAAAGTCAGTTTAAATCCCAAAAGCAGACTAAGCCGGATGAGTTGATGCTTAGAGTTTTAAGGAACGTCCTTTCTCCCTCTTCCTGTCCCTCAGCCATGGATATGGCAACAGACAGGTGACAAAAGCCAAGGTTGGGGCGACTCCTCAAGCCGCTCCAGTTAAGAGCACAGCAACCTACATGTTCAGAGAAACAGAGTTAAGTGACCAAACAAACTATTTGTTTGGTTTTTTTCCTGAATTGTTCATCCCCATTTATTCATAACTGCTCACAGAATCCATGGAATTCATTGTGTGGTTTGCATCTTCAAAACAAATGAAACAACAGTATGTCTAAACCAAACAAACCCCAAACCAAAATACAGCCAGCAGCCCAGGGCGCATGAGCAACTTTCCAGGCTGAAGTGTGTATATACTCTGGAGGGCCCAAAAATGTGGATGGGGGAATATATTTAAATTTCAGGGAATAATAGAATTTCCAGGGAAAAAAAGGAGGGCAGTATTTGAGTGGTGATTATACTGCAATTTTTCTTCCAGATGTGCTAGGGGGTGGTGTGCCAGAGAACCCCATTTTGTGACATGGCACTGTGCTGCTGGATGCCCATCGCAGCAGCCCAGGCACTGCTCCCTCCACATCCCAGCTCTCTGGTCAGCCCTGCCACGAGGGCTTAGTCCTTCCAAGGGAAAACACAATTCAGAGAGCCCAAAGCTTTTGGCAAAGAGCAGCTGCTTGAGACACAAGTCCTCTTCTCCAATTTTTTTCTCAGCGCTTGTCAAAAATCTGCGTTGAGGCACTTCCAAAGCGGAAAACACCTTTTGCACAGTCAGCACAGAAAGCCACGCTGTCTTACTGTCCTCAAAAGGGGTGAAATACAAAACCATAGCATTTCAACCAGTTCAATGCACCTCCTGACAGTAAGGCCACGGGGCCAAGGGTGTTCCATTGCACCCTCCCACCTCATCCTCCTCATGGCTCTGAGCCAGGGCCACTGACACGGCTTGTGGCTGCTGGTGTTTAAATAGCTGGAGTTGACCTTTCCACACCCTCACCCCACACCAGGGATCCCAAACACTCCTTCACCTCTCATGGCCCACCAGCGTGTCCATTTTTTTAATCTCATGGGAGCCCTGGAGCAGCATTAAGACACTGGCACAGGTTGCCCAGAGAAGCTGAGGCTGCCCCATCCCTGGAAGTGTCCTAGGCAGGTTGGACAGGTCTTGGAGCAACCTGGTCTAACAGAAGGTGCCCCTGTCTGTGGTAGTGGAGTGGAACTAGATAATCTTTTAAGGTCCCTTCCAACCCAAACCTATCTTTGAGTCTGTGATCTGTCCAAGCAGCCCCAGCAAGCTGAAAAAGGATCACATTAAACATGACAGCGACAAAACACAGAAGCAGTGAAAACGACCTGGCAAGAGATGGAACACCCCAGCTGGGATGTGGGGAGAAGGCAGGACTTGGGCACTGTCCCCCTTTTTGGCTCATCTCCACAGAGATGTTTGGGGAGAAGATACAAATCCCAAGTTAGAAACGGATGCATCCACTTGGATACAACATCCTGCCTGTCTGCTGCAGGGCCAAGGCTCAGTCCACACTGCCCAGGCGTCTCCCCTTGCTCCAGCCATCCCCACCAACCCCTCATCTGCTGCCTTTCCCAGCATTTTTTCCTTCCTCTGCACCTGTCTGTGGGGACAGGCACAGGTTGGGATGTGGGAAATGCACTTTCCATCAGCTGGCCCCGCTGGCTCTGGGTGTCACATCATGGGGGGAAGCCAACACCCCACTGCAGCCCTACACTGTTTCTTGCTGGCCTCCCCCTCGTGTTGAGGGGTCTGGACAGAGGGTGGGTGTAGCCAAGAAGGAAAGCAGAGTGCCTGGACTGAGTGTGTGCACTAAGTGGCACACATCCCCTGGGTGCAACTGGGGCCATGGCTGCACCTTGGCTCCTGCAAGCTTCCTGCAGGAAGGCGAACAGCAGCAACAATTCTGAGTTGCAGTATCTGCTGCTGGTATTTCTGCAAAGTCAGTTGCAGCTGAAGGGTGACCAAGCAGCCTTCTCTGTGCCCCACGGTGGGGCAGATAGGAAACGTGGGGGAAATTTTGTATGAGAAGAAATGCCCAGGGGACATTCCTTTGCAAAGCCTCAAAGACATTCCAGAGAAAAACTCAGTTCCTGGCCACTGCCAAAATTCTTGCAGCTGCCCCACGCCATCCTCCAAGCCCCTGTACAACAGAAGGTACATTGGTTTGTGGAAGGGCTGTGCAACCTTCCTCTGACCACCAGTGCCAGTGCCTGGGAGCTGCCTCCTCCTGCAGCCCAGGTCCCTCCTCTGCCCCCAAGTGCTGCCACAGGGAGGGATGGAAAAGCCATTCAGCATCACTCTGAGCTGCTTCCCTGCTTGCATGGCTGACCGCCTCCAGCACCGCAGGCTCCCAACCTGACCAAGGAGAAACCGGACCAAAACAAGCACTGTGGAGGCAGAGGGGAAAGCAGCCAGCCTTTTCTTCTTTTTGTTTTTTAAAGGGATATTGAAGACCAGAGCAGAGAGCCAGCACAGTGAAAAACAGCCACGTGGGGACTGTGAAAATCAGAGCTGAGGAGAGGAAGATGGGAAAGGTCTAATAAAGACAGTCACAATATACAAAATACACAAGCACCCACCTCCGCCAGGAAAGCTGTGGGAAGGGATTGTGGTGTAATCCCTGGCTGTTTGAGGCTGCCCAGGCAGACACAGTCTGGATCTGCAACTGGATCAAGATTAGACCAGGAAAGCTTAGATTTTTTGCCCTGTCAACCTGAAACAAAATGCTTTCCCCTTGCAGCATTTTTTTACTACATAGAGGAAATTAAGGGAGGTCAGTTGGCTGTAAGAGGATCCTCCAGCCTCAGGTAGCTCCTGACCACATCCACACACCATATGGAAAAGCATCTGCTCAGTCCCAGAAAAATTCCCCAAGTCACATCCATGCATTCAACAACCTCAGAGCAGAACAAGTGTGAGCTCCCTGCCCACACTTGGCCCTATCCCCAGCACAGGGTCTGGGGCTGGAGAACAGCAGGGTGCAGTCATTGCTGCCATTGAGGTTTCTCTTCTCCAACCTGTACAAAGTTGTCCCAGATCTGTCTAGCAGTAAGTGGGGACAGAATGAATGACAGAGGTTATCTACTGAAGGGAACAAAGTCATTAATTACCCAGATAGGTTATGTTAAACTTGAGGGCTGTGTCCTCCCCACCAAGACACTGCTGGAGAAGCCCTCTGTGACCGCCAAACTCAAGAAACACAATGCCAAGGAGCAACATCTCACAGGTAGTCACACCCAGCCCAAGTGATCTGAAGTAGCTGCTCTCCAGTCAAATGAAGCTTGTATTTCCTTATCATTTGCTGTAAATACAGCTGTGCTGTTTTCCTGACCATGTTATTTCTAGAATCCTTATCACACGTTCTCAGATAGCCACAGCAGTCACACACTTCACAATCTTCTTTTTCTCCTATTCCCAGCTTTTCCAAACCATTTGTGTTCACAATCCCATCTGTTCGGAAGCTCTTCTGTGGCAATGGGTGATACCGCCCTGGACCTCCACATCCGCACTGAACAGGTCAGCAAATGAACTTGTCTTCCTTTTCCCCTCCTGTGCCATGCAGGGACCTGACTCCCAGACAGGGATGAACTCAAATGTCACTTCTGATAAACATTTATTTTGCTGAGGAGCATGGTGTGTTTATAGGCAGCGAAGTGGGCCAGCGAGAAGCAACGGGCATGCGCCAAGTCTTGCGACATCTTGACGCTTTTGAATACCTTGGTCTCCCGCAGAAGTCATCTTGTCTGGTCCTTGGGGCGTTTTAAACACCAGGGGAAAAATGCATGGAGGAAAAGGATTCCCAAAGTCTTGTGCTGGAAGAGAGACCACGCTGAAACATGGTCAGGTGGTCTGCATTGCACCAGCCTGGAGACCAAAGGGAAACACCCTGGAGCAAAGGGTCTAAGAGGAGACAACAGCTGGCTAAAGGTGCCTTGGTTTCTGTACTAGTCCAAGGCAAGCAAAACCTCACCTGCCACATCAGCTTAGACCATGGTTTCACAATTTCCCTCAACAGATTCGCTGATGGGTGGGGGAGAATTTTATATACAGTTTCTGTATCCACAGAATATTTGACAAAGACAAGCAAGTTTGACAGGTAAAAAGGAAGCCTCAGTCCTTAGGAGACATTTATTATTATTAATGTCCTCTTGAATCAAAGCTGTCATTCAGCAACACTATGAGCTTAATGGAATGAATGGGCACCTAAGATTTATGAGAAATCCAGCACAGACTGCTGCCGAAGCTTCCCAAAGGATGTGGGTATCTGTAACCAAGTGTTATGATTTCGATGCTGAAATACCTGGGCAATTCATCTATCACACAAATGGTGTAGGAGTGACATTCACATGGCCTCAGAAAGGAACTAATATCTTTTTTCTCTGCTCTGCACTCAAGTTCAAAGTTTCCTTCTTCAAGCTGGCTCAGAAACACCAGGAGGACATTCACTCCTGTGGTTTTATGGCATTTATTTGTCAAGCCCAGGCAAGAACTTAAAAATGGAGGAGGGCTGTGATTTGTGTTCCCATTGAAGGGAAAATGTTGGTATTTAAAATCAGCTGAAGTCAGTTTTGATCTGTCCTTTTGAGAAACGATACTTAGAAAACATTTCATTTGTACCATCTCTTAAATTTAAACCAAAATTGCTCCAGTTGTTTCTTTCTGGGACTAAAAAGAAAGTCCAACAGTCCTGATCTGGACTAGTCAAATCAGGCTTTTTCCAATGTTCTACAGTTCTGGATCCTGGATTTTAGTTCTTTTCCACCACAAACCTGTAGAGCTTTAACTCTTGGTTTTACAAGCTGCTGTGCTGCAAATTCATTTTACTCTGGCAAGTGACTGTGTCTGTACAAGCCTAAATACAACGATTTTTGAGACCTTACCTACAGCAAAGACAACCCCTTTGTAATTTTATCCACCCTTATCCCAACTGTTGGCCACATTTAAATACCCTTTGTTAAGCACACTGCCAGATACTGTCACACTGGACATGAAGGAGAGCCAAAGGGGAAACAAGTGAAAATGGAAATGCTACTCTCATGTGCTCATTCAGACATAATTTTCCCTGCCACCTTCTTTGCAAAACGAGTTTCAGTCACCCAGTTTGAATATAAAGATTCAAATTCTCCCAGAACTTCAGCTTTGGATGTGAGTGGTAGCTGGCACTTCTCTATTTTTTTTCTAGTCAAATGCATCAAAAGACAATGAGGAAGGCTGAATGATTCATACTCGTGGAATGAAATGCCATTCACAAACGTTTTTTCCATAGCAATTTGTCACTTATTGTATTGAAACCACTTCAGAAGATGTGTCTCAAGGAGCCTTTTGATATTAACATGATTAAAACCATAATGCAATTAGGCAATCCCATAATATTTCTGTATGTTATATGAGTGGGACCTCAAGTGACCACTTCATTCAAGCCCCTCACAAATGGCTGCTTCTAGCAGAAGGCTGTTAATTCTGCAACATGCCTTGGATAGCTGTAGAACACCAAGGAATTCAAATCTTCTCACCCTGGAGGCATTTTGGCTCACCAAAATTCAGCTTTGGTGCTGGATCTAGCCTACATGTCTCAAACCTTCCAAATCAGGCAAGAAAGATGCACTTCCCAAGAGCCTCTTTGCCCAATTCAAAACTGATATATGAAATCAGTGGGAACATTGGCCCTCCAGATGTGTCCTTCTCTTTTGGCTGTCAGGACATCCACCTGGATCTCTATCCCTTTTGCTGTTGTTCCTGTCAGATGTTGGCACCAGACTTGTTGCCCACATCTCCATATCAATTTCCTGTATTTGAGCAAACTGTTATGCAAGTACACGTAACTTTGCATTCACACGGGAGACTGCATTAAAAAATCCTTCAGTGAGGTATAAAAACAGAAAAGTTTTTTGTCACTTTCCACAGTGCCAGATGTCCCAGATCCCTACCTGCCGGGCAGTTGCATCGCTGGTGTGTGTCTCGGACTTCTCGATGTCTTGGCAAGTGGAACTTTAATTTCTGCCAAGAGAGGGAAAACAGAAAAAGGATTAATCTATACCATTGAAACCAAAGCCTGAAATTCTTGAAAAAATGGAACAGGGAGGGGATGCTGCCTAAGTAGAGATGGGAGAGACAGGGCAGAGCAGTTTGAGAACGAAGAAAGGCAATAAAGTTCATAGCCCTTAACTAGAAATGCAGGAATTGATTGAAAGCAGGCTGAGGGAGTTTCGTAATGGCCTCCAAATGTGGTCCTCCTGACAGGCATTACAAAACCAAGAGCAGCAGTGGCAAATAAATTGGTGACTGTGTCCTCGTGACAAAGCCACTTTTCTCAGAAGACCCACTCAGGGGGCAGAAAATGAAGATCTGAAGCAGGTCCTCTTCCACCCTGCAGCACATTCCTGATGTTCTTGGAGACACCTGGATGGACAGAAAGGTCCTCCTGCAAGATTGTGGCTGAAGCTGAACTGAAAACATCAACCTGAAATCTTCAGACTCTGTGAAACTTAGTTTTTCCCCCAAGGGCAAAACACAACAAAACCTATCAAGGGCTTCCACAAGGTGGAATTTGGTCAGAATGTTGATTTCATATGTGAGTTTGGATTTCTAATGGTGCCAGCCTGTCAGTCTCCTGCTCTCTGGGCCCATCTGTGTATCTCTTGAAGGCAAATAAAGTCCACCTGAGGTCACTGCATCTTCCCTCACTGGGAACACCAACAAAATTAACCCATGTCCTGAGAAAAATGTGCTTCAGGGGTAGCATCCTCACCACCCCTCACAGACTTTATAAAATAGCCGTAATTTAGTGAAGAAAATGCAAATCAATCCAAATAGGTTATTCATTAATGCCTGAAAACCACACTTGGTTAATGATTTGAGACCACTGAGCTGCTGGGGTTCCTAAGCTCTGGAATCACTCTCTCTTCCCTCCTAACCTCCAAGCCCAACTTCCCATCCCCATTGAGTCTTCCTATTTTTTGAACTACTTCACAAGTGGGCCAATATTTCAAAAGAAATAGCTTTATATAGGACACAACACAAGCCTGTGCCCAAGATCATATAGAAATTGCTTTATTTTCACAAGTAATTGAGCATCTTCCTGCAAGAAGGCATCAGTTTGGGGAAAATTCTTTTAGAGAGGATAAAACTAAATCAACTTGTTTCTGCCTGGGATGAAGGAAGGCAGAATTGGCTGGAACATTTCCATTTTTCCACTTTGAAAGGATTGGCTTCTTCACTGCAAGTCAAAAGAGTAATGGTTGTTGTGACTGACTAGAAATTAAATATTTTCAGAGCTTTATTTTGCATGGCAGATTGAAATGTTTTGATAGCAAGTTGATTTGATAGCAGGGTGAGGAGAGGGTTTTAGGCAAGGAAAATTGCCAGTTTCCATAGAGCATTTCATTGGTGTTTACCTTCTCAGTTAAAAGCACAGATATTCTGTGAATTTCTGCATTTTGGCACGTTCCCATCCTGCTGCCACCCCAGATGGCACAGCTCTGCTCTGGCTTCTAACTGCTAGTGGTCAAACATGGGCACAAGCAGGACAGCAGAGCCTTTATTTGGATTCTCACACTGGTATGTGGACACACACAGCCCCATTCCCATCCACACATGTGCCAACCAAAACATCTCCTGCACCAGACTGCCACACTTGGGTGGTGCTCCCATGTTTGGAATTGGGCTCAGACAAGGAAGGGATGATGGTTTGCAATGGCAGGAGCAGAAAGCCATTTCCTAGCCAACAAGGGTCCAAACACCTTGCATGCAACAGGGGCTTTACAGGACACAAATCTGCAAGGAAACATGGAACAAATCCCTGCCCCACCGAGTGCACAGGCACTGGAGGGGCTGTAAGGGGGAATGGCTGAGTTAGGCTGTGCCTAAGAAGCCTTGGCTGGCTTGCTGTGCAGGCTGACAAAGAGAGGAGCAGCATAACTGGACAGGGAAGGGATGACCCAGCAGGACTTGAGCGTGACTGGGAACGGAACAGGGCTGATAACATTTCCCTGAGGCTTTATCTGCAGGGTCAAGGTAGTGGAAAGACCTGGGACAACTGAAATAGCCTTCTCAAGGACAGGGGCCCCTGGGGAAGGAGGTGCTGGTGCTGCTGGGCAGGCTGGAGAGCACAGCCCTGTGCACCATGAGCATGCTGCCATTGCATACTCACCAGCATTTGGACCTTCTGCCCCATCCCTCGTGTCTCCCTCAAGCCCAAGAGCTCTGCACATCCCTGGGGAGTGCAAAGGGCAGTGGTGCCATGGGACTGCTCCCCTTTAGTGGGAGGCAAAACCTACCAAGGATTTAGGAGCACCTGGTGCTCATTCTCCTGCACAGTCTATTAAACAAACACTGCCACAGAAAAAATCCTTGGCTCTTGGAGACCTCAATTCAACTTTGGGTGGAGATGGCAAAACAAAACAAACCCCCCAGCCTTTTCTGCTTCCCTCGTTTCCACTGTGCAAAATGTTGCCTGGTCCAACACAAGAAGCTGGTTTTGTTCAGGAGAGGAAACCAAATGTCCTTCCCTCTAAAAATGTCATTTCCAAGAGAAAACTTTCATTCCCAGGCAAGAGAAAAGCATTCAATTTTAAGGCAAGGTTGGCTTCTGTACGTAAAATTTAAAAAGAGGGTCGGCTTTGGGAATCTAGTGTTTGCCATCTCCTTCCTGGGATCTGGGGGATTTTTGTCACCTGGGGGATACCTGGAGCATGTAACATCAAGAGCAGCAACAGGATGTCTTCCAGAAAGGTTGAAAACACTTCCTATGGAGGGGATTGCTTTGTCAGCAGAGCCTGCTCTCGTCTGTCCCGTTATCCAGTGACATAACAGCTGCATCTTCCCCCTACACCAGGGCAAGTGGCTGAAAAAAGCCTTGGCCAGCCCTGGAGCCACAGCTGATTAGCCCTGCCTGCACCTCTGAGGATTCAGGAGCCGTGGCACGTTGCTGAGTGAGAGGAAAGGGAAAATCCCGTCTGCAAGAGGGCAAGGCCAGGAGGGTCAAGCTGAAACACCTGCTGGGAAAGGGCACTAAAGTCAGCACGGGCTTTTCCCGTGGGTTTGGTGCACTCACCACAAGTGTGACACGGCAGGGCTGACATGGGTGGACAGAGCAGCCACAGCAAGGCCACTTCTGACATTAAAGTGTCATTAGGCTGTGGTCTCCTAAACCTTGCAGTGCCTGTCTATTTTGGATGGGCACTTGAGATTAGGTGAGAGGGAGGGCACTTCTTCAAAGGGGGCAGATTAATAGCTCTTTAGCATTCCCAGTTGTTTGCAGCCACCCGGGGAGGTGAAATCATTTCCCACCACTATCTCCAACAGCTAAGAGAAACACATTTTAAATAGATAATCTATTACAACCATCAGGAGGATTTCAGGGGTGGGTGGTTTTGTTAACTCTTATTGTTTTACCTCTAATTTCCCCGTTTTTTCTTAAAGGCCCAGCTCCTGGGATCGTGGGACCATGTGGCACAAAGCAAAGGAGAGCAGCGAGTCCTCCCAGATGGAGCAAAAAGCTTGGAAATAACACCACCTAGGTACAGGGACTGCAAGCAGCTGAAAGGAAGCGGAACTTAGCTACCAGAGAAGCTGAAAGAAAAAAATAGATCCCCTGATTATTATGGGGCAAAGAGCACTAAGCTAAAGATGTAGGCAGGGGATGCTTAGAGCAAGCTTGCAGACCCTAGGAAACAAAGCAGTGTGCTCTGAGACACAGAATAAAATGAAGGGGGAAAATGCTTCAAGTCAGGAGGGAGTTTTCTGGTGTCCCTCCTTTGCCTGCATAAGTAAGGAAAGAGTTCCAGGGAAATGAAACTATCGGGAAAGCAGTGAGGATCAGTGCTCCCTCCCCATTCACAGGCACATTCCTGAATCCCTTAAGAGTCACTGAAACCACAACAAACACCTTCAACACAAGCCCCTGAGAAGGCTGAGGGACAGCTGAGCTTCCCCCAGGGTGCACAGGATAACCTGCTGCTGCATCACACATACACATTTCTATCTCTACAAACTCTCAAATTCTGGGATTTCTTTTTCCTAGCAACAGCACTGAATCCACCCCATTCTCCACCCTGATGAGTTTTTGGCAAGTGAAATAGCACCAAGTGTTACCCAGCATGGGAAAGGACCTTGTTTTCTTCTTTGGAAAGCTTTGCCTGTCTTGCAAATGCCAGTAGTGAGTTTATTTGTGCTCCTTGTATGATTTTATGATGTCTCATACACGCAGAGGAATTCGAATTCCTACATGGAGTTAAAGTTCTCCCCGTACTACCTGCTTCTGGCCCATTCTGCACAGATGTTTTTACAAGAAAACCTAGTCAATTTGAGTCTGGCAGAAAATTCCCTTGTGGCACTCGCCTACACCAGGCAGAGGTTTACACAGTAGCAAATGCAGCACTGGTCAGGCTGCTTCTGGGAAAGCATCTGCCTCCCTCTCCTCGCTCCTCCTGAGCTGAGATGGAAACTCTGCCACAGCCAGCCACCAGTGCTAAAAAACAGGCTCTGAGATGGAGAAAACATCCCCACCAGCTGCCTTAAAATTAACATCTTAAGCAAACCACCCCAGCTCTTCTCCCTGCCACTTTGCTTTATTTTTGCATGTCTGAAAGAAAGGCCTCTAAAAGGACTTTGGCAATTTGCACTTCTCAGTGCAATCTGAATGGGATCCCTTGGGAACACCCAGGGCACACCTGGGCACACTCATGGCCCAGACTGGAGGGCATTACACACTCCAGCTGAGAGCAGAACAGGTTTTGAGCATAACCTTAGAGCTCCTCTATCAACCCTCACAGATTTTACTTATTCACATCCCTCCAGCTCATCTTCACAGCCACCAGAGCTGCAAGTGTGCTCCTGTGCTGTGCCTCCCCTCCCACCTCTGATCAGCTTTTTCTAAAGCTGGGGTTCCTTTAAAGCTTTGCTGTTTTATTTTGTGATGGATTCACTGAGCTGGCAGCTGTGAAACCCATTAAGGTTGAAACACCAGGAAACGATGAGGATGTGGCAATGAGAGGCGGCGAGGGTCTGAGCAGGGGGAGATGAATTTCCCACTTTCACGTCCATCACAGCAAACCCATCTGCAGCCCCTCTCCCTCACTCATGGTCAGCACAACTTATTTTGCTTTCCTTACTTTTTTTGTCCCATCCTTGTTCCCTGTTCCCTTTATCTACCTTGTTTTTCTCCATCCTTGCCCCTCACCAGTCAGCCCTGGGCCCCACTTCAGACAGAATGAAAAGGAGGACCAGAAGGATTTTTCTTTCCTAATCAAAAGCCTCACATGGCACCCCACCATCTGTCCACCAGCAGCCCCTTGCCCTGGACCTCGAGCTGCTTGGTCCATGCCAGTGCCTCTGGCTGAGTGTGGAGCTCTGAGGTTTACATGCTTAGCACAAGTGGGCAGCATGGCTGGCAAGGGTGTCCTCCCTGGGGGACAGAGCCCTCCTCCCCCCCATGGGCATCAGACCTTCACAGGCATAAAGGGACAGGAGACGTGGGCCAGGCATCCTTCCTCCTCCACAGTCTCCAGCACTTTTCTCCAAGCTCTTTCTGAAGCTGTGGCCCAGGATGGAGCTGGTAACCCTGGTGGTACTCAGGAGCAAGTGCTGGCCCCTCAAGCAGTCGTTCCTGTCCTCCAGCTGCTCCCCACACTGGCTGCAGTGGGGACTGTGGGCACCCCCAGGAGCACAGGAGGGGCTGCTCAGGAAACTGGGGTTCTGCTGGGCACATGGGCATCATGAAACCCCCATTTCCTTGCTAAGCCGAGCTATAAAAAGGTGTAAAGGTGTCGCTGCCAGCAGGACACACGGCCATCCGGCCCCAGGCACCGTTCCCGGGAGTCACTTCTCAAATCTCCATAGAGATCAACTTCGACTTCCCAGCAGACTCATGCCAGCAGCAACAGAGGGAATGCTGCACTGTCCCCTGCCTGGTGGCAGGGAAGGAGTCCCTGCATGACAGTGCAGCCACAGCGCACAGATCCAATCACTCTCAATGCTTCTGCCTCCCCAAACCCCTTTTTAAAGTAGGATATTGCCCCATGGACCCTGTGTTTCCCTTATTCCTCATCCAAAGAGGCAACTCAAAACCTTCAGCTCCTGCAGTGTTTGCTAACTCAAGGTTCACAGATTTTGGCTGCACAGCCCAGCAGATACAGAGACTGTTCTCACAAGACCCATAAACAGAAGCAGAGCCTGTCAGCTGTAGGTTTGAACTCCTCACCACAGACTTTCACTGCTCCTAGAAAGCAGGAGGGGGTCCAGGTCACCCCAGGTGCCACGCAGCACTGCCCAAGGCAGGTCCCAGCAGTCAGCACTCTGGTCATCCCATTCCTCACCTCATCTGGCAATAGCAGCCCAAAAGAGATTTTTTTCAGCTACAAACAGTTTTTGGGCTAGCCCCAGGGATCTCTCCAGCATGACTCAAGCCAAAGCTAGAGTAAACAGAGAAAAGGAGAGGTGGGTGGAAATGGCTCCAGCCCTGAATTTCACCCCCAAGCCTCCCCTAGAGCTGTGGGAACAGGTCAGTGGGGACCTGTCTGGAGAGTTCAGAGACATGAGCCACCATCTGCTCCCTGACACATGTCAACACCACTTCAAAGCCCAACATGGCAAGGAATACTCACTGCAGCCAGAGCAGAGGAACACAGACAGCCCCCAGCAGCATCAACACAGCAAAGTAAAAGGTGTCAGCAACAATAATCTGCACTTTTGGGCCCTCCTTATTGACCTGCTGAAGCCAGCAGCAGCATTCCCCCATCACCAGAGGAGAGCTCAAAGAGTCCAGCGGCGTTTGGATGGGACTCAAGTGAGTATAGCACAGCCATATGCTCTGCACTGATGCCCTGGCAGTACCAGAAACCACCCTGGCAACACCAGTGTGTCTCCTTTTCCTGAGCCAGGAGCTGTGAAAGGGGTCAGGGCTGGTACAGCAGCAATGCCAGCCCATCACAACATTGGTGTGCTTGCAATTACCTCTTCCCATAGCCATGCTGGTGTGACATGCCTTGCCTGTCCCCCTTCCAGGGCTCAAACCCAGGCTGAATCCCCAGGTTTAACCTCTCTAATTCTAACTCTTTCAGCATGCAAGACTCCTGAAGAGAAGGGCTGGGGGTTTTTGCCTCCCCAGCACGGTAAGGGATTAGGTTTTCCTCTTTGCAAAGTGCAACCTTCAGCTACAGCATGGGCTGAGAAGAGAGAAGTAAATGCCAAGCAAGTTTGAGAGGTGGGAGGGACCTGAAGGAACAAGGAATTCAACCTAGCAGCAGCATCACTCCTGAAGAGATACATTTTTAAGGAAGGGGCAAAAAATGGATAATGTGCCTATGCAAGCATGCATATGCCTAAAACCTATAATACAACCTATACATGCAAAATGAAAGAACACTGACCTCATTGAGCAGTTGGTCAACTCTTCCCAAAATAGCTGTCTCCATTTGGTCTGCTGAGAGCCAGGCAGGGAGCTGTGTGGGTCTGTCCGCTTCCAAGTGGGACACGCGGGACTGCAGGTCGGAGGTCCGAAAGTACAGCAGGAGGCTGAGCACCAGAGAGAGCAGGGACACGCCGGGCAGCCCCGAGCCCAGCAGCAGAGGGAGGCGGCAGCATCGCTCCCCATCGCCGCTCCTGGGGGGAGCCACACACCCCCTGTCAAAAGCTGCTTCGTCGACGCCTTTCCAGCTCTTCTCCTCCAACATTCCCTCCCTGTCCTGAGAAACAATAAATAAATAAATAGAATAAATAAAGCTTCGCTCCTACTCCAAGACGCGCAATCCAGAAGGCATTAAGAAAAAGAACGTCGAAGGGAATCCCAGCACCAGCAAATCACAAGTGACAGCAATAATGACAAAAGTGGATGGGGGGGTGTCTTTAAAAAATAAAAACAAACCACACACACATAAAAGGGGTGCAGAAAAAAGGGATCCAACTGCAGCAAAGAGTGCGAGGGGGGGAAAAAATAATCTGATCAAGATTTTTTTTTTTCCTCCTGTATTTCAGTCTTTTGGTTCGCTGGTAAGTTTTTGATTCTTTCTAAGCTGTCAGTTTCAGTTCCTTCGCAGACTGGCCAGGAGCTCGCACATGAAAGTCCCCATTAGAGAGAGATAATTCTCAGCTGCTCCGGCGACGTTGTGCTCTGGCTGATCGTGGCTCCCCTGTAACATGACACACTCCCTCCGAACTACGGGGCTGGGATGAGCGAGCTGCGCGGCTTCCCAAAGTAACCTCCTCTGCTCGCCCTCTCTCTCCACCTCTCCCTTGCTGCATGATTTATTTATTTATGCAAAGCGCCGGGGTGGGATCGGGCAGTGGGACGCCCCTGTCCCGCTCGGTCCCCAAACCACCTCTCCGCCGCCAGCCCTTCCCTTTGAAGTGACTCTCGCCGAGGTTATTTATAGTGGCAGGAAAGAGATTGTAAAGCAGAGGCTGGGCTCACACCAGCCTGCGTCTTCCTTTCCTCCAGGCAGCCGGGAGCACTTTATGGGATGGCACAAAGGGGCTGTGGCGTCCCCCACGCAGATCCCGGGGCAGCCCCCAGGCACCGGCAGTGGGGGATTTGGACCCGATATTTTGAGGAGAGCAGCCAGGCAGGGTGAGAAGCAGAGGGAAACATCTGGAAACAAGGGCTGGCAGCTGAGGGCTCTGCAAGAAACAAGCAAAGGGCAGCAGGGAGAAACACCCCAGGCAGGCAGGCTGCAGTGCAAGGGGGGAACATTTGGGGCCTGATTTGGGGGTACAACATGCCAAGGGTGCTCAGAGGAACCAATCTGCTGAGGCCCTCTAGTGAAGCAGAACTTCCCATCATCTCCGTGTCCCACCAGGCACAGGGCACCAGACAGACAGACAGACAATCCCCCTTTGGCAGGGAGCAGTCTCCCCAAAACGTGCCGTAGGGCAGCTCCGAGCCATGCGTCTGGGAAACAAAGCCTCCTTCTGTTCTTCAGCAGCAAGGGAGGGCCACCTCTCCCAGTTTTTCTGAGCAGAACATACAATATTTTATCCTCCGGGGTGACATGCAGGCTCTGCTGAGCCCCTGCATGTCTGTCTGTCCGTACTTTCATCCTCTCCTTGAGCACGCTCAGCAGTGAGGCAGCACACAGCTCACCGTGGTGCACAGTCATTAAAAGCCAGGCAGCAAATTGGTCTCTTAAAATCTGGCTCCCTTGTGGCTCTTTTGCTGTCATTTACACGTTTTAAATGAAGATTTTGCGTGCAGTCTGTGCTGGAAATTAACTGGCAGAGAAAACTCATATTCATCTCTGGCCTGGTCTCTGTTTCAGGGGGCTGGAAGAGCCAGACCTTCTGGGAGCAGGTTAATGCAAGCACGAGCTGTTTCTCCTCCACCAGACAAACCCTCAGAGGGCCCGGTAGCACACAGCCCCAATTCTTTGGATGGCCTCATGCCTTTCACAGCCACTCACTTCCCAAAATGGGGTTTTAGAGTCTGCAAGGCAGGAAATCCTTTCTTTATTTCTTTTAGTGGGTTTCTTGTCATCTCGCTGCTCAAATTTGCCTTGCTGTTCCGGCACGCAGGGAAAACACCCCTCTGATGGCTGCAGCCTTTCAACAGTTTTTCATATGAGCGAGGCAGAGATGTGTAACCCACAGACCTGGCACACAAAGGGTGTCTATTCGTTCAGGAGGTGTAGCCACCCTGGTCTCCTACCCCCTGTGTTTGCAGCCTACTTCTTTACAAAAGGAAAAGAAGCCTTTGAGGCCCTGGCTCCATGGGAGTTACCCAAGATACCACCTGCAATCACAGCAAATAAGTAGACAGAGGGAAATGAAAGGGAGATGCCTAGAGGCTGATGATACAGTGTTTGAGAAGCAGAGATCTTCTCAGGAAAATACCAGTTAGCAGCTGGTGCTGAGTGTCCTAGAGAGTGTTGCAGGACACTACCGCAAGACTGGGGTTGAACTACTCATGACTGCAGCTACCTGCCTGTGTAATACTAAGTTTCACCTAAGGCTGTCTCTCTCTCCCCTCTTTATACCAATCTAAGCACTGAAATCACAAAAACACACCCTCTAAGCTAAAAATGGAAACCGGCTGGGTGTCTACATCTCTTTTCCCCCCACTGGCTGGGGAGAGCTCTCTGCTCTTTTGCGCTGGTTTTTGATATAGATCCTGCAGTCCAGACACGAGCATCGCCTCAATGAATCTGTAAGTGCCTTTTCCTGCCTCCTCCCAGCCCCTCTCCAGCTGATCAGCTCATTTAGAGGGTATGCCATAGCTGCTGCAGGCTGGGGAGCTGCACTCACACGGGTTTCATGCAGAAGCCTTAGCTGCAGATGTGCAGGAGGGTAATTTTTCTATCCATGAGCTACCACGGAGCCCTGTCATCCCATGCCAATAGAGATGGACTAATTTAGCCCCAAACCTGAGCCAACTGTGCCTGTCGAGGCTGCAGCACTGCTCAACAAAAAAGCTGCCTCCAGAGACAGGCCTGGCGTGTGGAATCATCTCAGCACTCCCTGGGTTGAGCACAGCCCAGACTTCAGCTCTCTCAATGGCCTGAGAGGAGGTGAGCGCTGGCCTGAAACCAGTCCTCCTTCAAGTTCCTGACTCTCAAAGTTGGTGGAGCAGAAACAAATACTCACTTGCAATCAGGAGTGATTTCACTGATTAGTGACTCTCAGAAAGCCCTGCACACACTGAGCTTGAGGCTGTATCCCTCTTTCCTCAGGGAGGTTGATTATATTCCTTACAAGGACAGTAACCACACACTTCCATCACTTCTATCAGGCCTTCCAGGGTATTTAAGGATCTCAGCACAAACATATAAAGAACTGGAGCAAATAGAACTCACATATAACCTCCCAAGGCAGCTAAAACTCCTCTGTACAATGAAAAAGTTTCACATCAAGCTCATGGCACTGGGTCTATTGATCAATTACAAACAGGTGTGGCAAGACTCCAGCTTGGTCAGTCTCGAGCTGGCACAGGCACTTTGTCTTTCTCAGGGACATCTGTAAGCGGGCAAAGCACCTCACAGAGTTTGCCCAGCACTGCTCTGCAACAGACACACAGTGCTCACAATATGTGGGGATTCCTCACGTGGCACAATGTGCTCTCATTGCAATAGACCATAAACTCTCTTTTACCCAAGGCAGGTACTGTGGACATGAACCACTCCACGCCACAGGCCAGAAATGGATAGAGCTGGGCATGGATGAGTTCTTGCTTCTGTGAGCACAGTTCAAGCCAGCCTGGTATCTACAACAGGTCTCTGCCTGTAAAGGGACAGGTAACAGCAGCAGGCTTTTCTCACCTTCCATCACTTAAAGCCAGCCTTCCATTAAAAAAAATAATGCATCCTTCCTGTCACTAACTGGAAGCTGAAGCCAGCTGCCTGGAGATGCCATGTGCTCTGTCCTGCCACTAATCTTCCCCTTTTCAGACAGTTTACCAGGGAGAAAAACCCCACCCCAGTTCTCTTTCTCTTTCTGTTCTTCTGCTTTCCCCCTCCCCCCGCCCCCTGCAGGAAACACGGGGGTCTTGGTGTGCTGGAACCAGCCATTAACCAGCAGCCGACATCTCCAGCTATTGTAAATATATCAACTCAAGGCCTTTCCCTGCATTTATTAGGCTCAAGAACAACATCTGGAAACAGATGTTTTCTGAGCAGAGAAGAGAGGAGGAAGGAGGGTGACAAAACAAGGGGGTGGGAAGGACTCTTGCAAGTGGAAGTACACGGTGTGCAGACCATCCCTGTGCAAAATGCTGCTGGGATGGAGCACTGCAAGGGGCTGAGGCAAGCGCAGCCACATCCCTCCAAGGCAAGGCAGCGAGCGTGGAACGTCTCAGGGGGGCTGCCTGACAGAAACAGCAATGGGGGAATAGAAAAACTCACAGCAGCTTTCAGGGCCCTTGTGAGGAGAGGTCAGCACACTCTCACACAAATGGGACACCAGGGCAGAGATTTAGGGGTTTTTCCTTTCCTGGTCCTGGACCTTCCCAGTCCTGAGCTGCTCTGTATCCCAGAGGCTGGCAGGCTTGTAGTGGGACAGTGTCACCTCCATAACAGTTTGGCAGCATCTGCCACTGGACCCTTAGTGTAGGCAAGGTCCAGGGCTCCCACAGTATCCTGTCTGTCCCAAGCAGCCTGTTCTCAAAAGGCAAGCAGAGTGGAAACCTCCCGTGCCAGGGACTCTGAAGGACCAAAGGATGCTGCTCTGCTGTGAAGGCTTGATGTCATTGCTCAAATTTAGACAATTTTTAGAAAATTACACAGTGTTAACTAGGGACAAAAAGCAAGCATGCACATGCATACTTAAAAATATATCTCATGGTAGTATTGTGAAACTCCATTCTCAACTAGATACACTTTGGCTTAGGTACCAGAGATGCCTATGGTACAATAGAGGTCTGAGATCAAAGCTTCTCTGCATTTCTTTTGTGGGAAATGCAGTTTTACACATACACATAGCCTCTCTTTGTATTAAAATAAAACTAAAGCCAACAAACAACTCCAAAAACTAAGAAGAAACCAAAACCCCATAACAAGTATTTTGTCATCTTTAACCTCAGGTTCACAATGGGTATCTCCACGCCCTTGTCTCTCTGAGATGCAGTTACACATACTTTGCAAGTAAGGTCAGGAATATTGAGTATTACCTACCTAATTTGGTATTTGTTTATAGGAAGCATTAAGTGGCCTATGGAGCAGAACAATTCCCGCCCCAGGAGCTGCTCTAACCCATTGTGGAGTTATAGAATAAAGACACATTTGATCCTTTGGGAAAAGGGTTATGAAAATACATGGAAAAAATATACTGTCCATGCATAGTAATATCATGGCTGTTTTCAATCACTTGGTCTCCTACAAAACAAAAGGGCTCACTGCACAATATGAACTCCTAGCACTGATGGCAGCAAAGGAAGTAAGCAAGAAGCGAAGTTAGTGGTATCTGGTTAGGCTTTTATATTTTCATAACCTTAAAACGCCTGAGCTCGTTGTTGCCTCCCTCCCAACAAAGCCCAAGTGGCTTTGTGCAGCTGCAGTGCTGGGAACCTGTCCCCAGAGCTGTGTGAGAACAGTCAGGCAGAGCTGAGCCACGTCCAGGGTGGGAGCCTGGCCACCAGCAGCTCCCGCAGAGGCTGTGTCAGAGCTTCCAAGAGAGGATGGAGCAAACACAGGTTGTGCACAGTTTGGGGCCACCCCATCTCTCACACACCCCGCAGAGGGAAGGCTTTGCTGGAGGAAAGCAGGAGACAGCAAGTGGTGGACACACAGTTAAACTGCCCACGCTTGTCCTTGTGTTTTCAACTAACCTCTCACCTTTTGTTCAGATGATGAGGGAAATGGCTCTGAGCAAACCAGGCTCTGCACCCTTCTTCATGGAGCAACTTTTTCTCACAGCTGAAGGCCTGCACGGCCAAGAAGCATTTCACAGGAAGAAGTTTGATTTCTTTGCAGCAGTTTTTTGGGTTTTCGTTTATTGCTGGGCTTTTTCTTTCTTGTTTGGAGCTGATTTTTAATTTTTGGTGCCAGTGAGGTCTACAGAGATGGTCATCTCTGCTAGGCTGTTTTTTACTGTTATCTTGGTTCCTGCAGAGCCTGGGTGGGAAAAAGAAGTTAAATTAAGAACAACATTGCTACAAATAAGACAAGAAAAAGCCTCCATCCCTGCAGCACTATTCCCTGCAAGCCTAAGAATTCCCACAGCAGCCTGTGGGAGATGGGTTTTGCTCATGACAGAGATGTGCCTACACTGGGAGAGCTGCTTTGGAAATTGTTTTGGTGAACCTGGGAAATCCCTGGTGCAGAGCACTGCTACAGGCTCTCAGCACAGCTGGAGCAGTAAGAACCTTTAGCTGTAGCAAAGGGGTTCTTAGACTGAACACTCAAAATCTTCTCGTCCAGGTGGAAAAATAAAGGTGAGATTCTCAAGCATGAAATCATCAGGGCACAACATTCTTCATCCCAAGGCTGGGGCTCTGAGGAAAAGCTCCTCTGTTCCCAACAGCAACTCCCTCGGCCCCTTGCTGAGCAGAAAACCTCCCTCAATTAAAACCAAGCTCAGGCATTGTATGCTCAGTTAGTTACTTGTACACCGTGGTGCTCACCACAGTGCACGGCACACGTGGGACTGATAAGCCAGAGCACTGATTTGCATTTAGATTTACCATTAAACAGTTTAGTGAAAAGCTACTGCTGAATGCCTTCAGCCTCACTGCACAGCTGGGCTATTCCATCCAGCCAAAGCCCACCCTGCTCCAGCCTCCCCCTCACCTCTGCCAGGCACAGGGTTCCTGTTAATTCTCCACTACCTATTTCCACACACATCACTAAGAAAACCCTTTCTCTTCAGCTTTGGCAGGTGCAGACCAGGCTCAAGCTGCCACCAACCCAGGACAACCAATCAAGATATGTAGGGTGAACACCCTATGGGGTGAGCCAGAAACCCCAAAATCTTGGGCCATCCACCAGATGCCACGTGCATAGGGGAGGGAGGCAGAGCTGTGTCACTGCTCTCTCTAGGAAAACCAAACCCTGCAGTGCCAGGGTAGGTGAGTATCCCCGCACAAGCAGCCAGGAAATCCACAGCAGCTTTGTATGAACTTTGAAAGTTAATGAATCAGAGCTGGGAGGAGCGGGAAACCCAGACTAAGTGACTACTGCACTGGGGGAAGCAAAAGCAATGAAGCAAGGCTCCCTCAGAAGACTGATTGTTTGGGAATCCAGAAGCGAAGGAGAAAGGATATAGCAAGCTCAGGAAATTGAAAACAACTTTAGGTAAATACTTCCTCTCATTCCAACACTTGGTCCTTTATCAAAGCTGATCCGGACCCTGACAGCAGCGTGCAAGGCAGCTCTGCTCCATCACAATGCAAAAGACAGGCCCAGAGGATGAGAGGTGAGTGGCTAATGGAGCGGAGTCGGGCTCAATTTCCCTGGAAATTCCTCACAGAGGAAAGCCAGGAGACAAGGAGCACTGCTGATGTCCTTCTGCAGCACCACTGCTCCCCTGTGCAGGGTAAAGCCCTCGCTCGTGCCCCCTGTCCCCCACGGGACATTCCAGCACACACAGTTAACACTGAGTAATTTTCTAAAAATTCTCTAAATTTGAGCTATGACATCGAGACTCCACAGCAGAGCAGCATCCTTTGGTCCTTCAGAGTCCCTGGCATGGGAGGCTTCCACTCTGCTTGCCTTTTGAGAACAGGCTGCTTGGGACAGACAGGATACTGTGGGAGCCCTGGACCTTGCCTACACTAAGGGTCCAGTGGCAGATGCTGCCAAACTGTTATGGAGGTGACACTGTCCCACTACAAGCCTGCCAGCCTCTGGGATACAGAGCAGCTCAGGACTGGGAAGGTCCAGGACCAGGAAAGGAAAAAACCCCTAAATCTCTCTGCCCCGGTGTCCCATTTGTGTGAGAATGTTCTGACCTTCCCTCACAAGGGCCCTGAAAGCTGCTGTGAGTTTTTCTATTCCCCCATTGCTGTTTCTGTCAGTGTGAGGGAAAGGCAAGTAAGGTGGAGCAGGAAGGGAGTGAGCCTGGGAGCAGACTGATGGTGTCAGGGAGCAGCACAGCTCCACGGCAGAGTTTTCCCTCCCACCACAGTTGCTTTCATAGCACCTGATGTAAATCCTCCCTGGCAGGGTAATTAACCTGCTTTATTAAAAGAAGCTCTACCAGTAAACCTTCAGCCATCTACAGTCTCTTCCAGCTTGCTGGGTTTTTAGCTGCCACTGGGGGCTCTGCCTTCTTTTAGCAGCATCACAGGGGGACTGTGGAAAGATGCTTTTCTATCCCAAAGGCACACTTGGCAAGTATTCCAGGATGTAGCATCTCCATCAGGCTGGGTGCCCCAAAGGGCATGTCTGAAGCTGACTGCCAATAAACTTGTTTTAAGAGAAAGGGTCCAGTCCTTCTCCTTTTGGGACTCATTAAAGTCAATGGAAAAAAAGCTCTTTTTAGCTTCCTTAGTCTTTGCCACTTAGGTCTCGTGCCAGCTCAACATGAGTTTAGTCACTCTAGATTTATGCCAGTCCAGAAAAAGGGAATCTGTTGTTACAGGCCCCAGTGAGAAGAGGGGAGATCTGGGTCATCCCACTACAAAACTCACTGTCCACATGGCTAAGCCAAGCACTCCTTTTTTACCTCAGGCATCTGAAACCTCATCTTGACGCACTGCAACATTCTTCCTCTTTCTCCTCAATAAATCAGTGCTGTCCACTTCGTGTGCATGCTTTGTACCTTCTTCAAGTTTGAGAGACCTGTTGATTACTGCAAACAGCAGGAAGTAAAGCATAGATAATTACTAGATCAGTATTAAGTACTAAAGAGACCCTGGCAGTGGCCCTTGAAGGACATCAGTCTGAAATGGTGGTTCACCTCCTTCAGGCTCAAAAAATATTTTTCTTTAATTTGGCCAGATGCTGCTACAATACAGTGATTAAAATAAACTTCTCTGCTCTAAGGGGGGCCAGCAAGGAGACCCTTGTGAGCAGGGACTACTGTCTACCACACACCTTGCAAATCACAGAATCATTTAGGTTGGAAAAGACCTCCAAGATTATGGAGTCTAACCCTTGTGTAATCACCTCTTTGCCAAGAAAACCATAGCACTAAGGGACACACTCAGTCATTCCTTGAAAACCTCCAGGAATGGCGACTCCACCACCTCCCTGGGCAGTCCCTTCCAGTGCTTTACCTGTAGGTGAAGAAATTCTGTCTGAACTGCCCATCGTGCCTGTGTCAGTGGATGTTGCAATAGATCAGGGCAAATCCACCACAACCCATGGTTATCCACAGAGGTTTGCCTTTCCTGAGGGCTCTGGTATGTGCTGGTGAGGAAGGAGCTGCCTCCCACTGGCGCCCCAGCAGTGGGGAACAGTGCTTAGCCCTGCACACAACTGTCCCTGCATATTTGGAGCACGGGGGTTTAGTGCAGGGGCTGAAATATCACGCCTATCAGTAGGGCCCTGTGGACAGAAAATAGCAGAGGATCTGGTGGCAGTTTCCTTTCAAGACATACAGGAATAGCAGCACACATCTCTGCTGGATCATGTGGACTGAATTCCTCAGCTGAACTCCTCTGGCTTTGAATTCTACAAACCAATTTTTCCCTCCTTGGCTTGTTTGTTGTTTCAGGACCACTAAACTACCAAGAATGGTTTACATTATATAACCACCCTGTCCTTATTGCATTTCGAGGAGGAGACTCTGACAAACAGCCAGATCTAATTTGTTCTTTAAATTGGCTTCTAGGCCAGACAGTCATGCCTTCCAGATGGAAAATCCAGTTGCACTCACCAGCAAATATCCCAGCACATTCAGGTCCCAAATCAGCTCTGTCCAAAGCATTCTCTGGCATGCAATTTGATTTTTTACACCCTATGAGAGGCTAATGGTCACTTCAGTCCCTGGTGAGGCAGCATGGTTTTTTGTCACCTGTACCAGTTCAGCTGTCAGCTCTGCCCTGCTGTCCTGTTATTTTTCCTAGAAGCCTATCTGACAGCTGCAGCAGCTTTATAACTGCCAGACTTGGAATTGGTCTTCCTGGGAAAGTCCTTTCAGGTTGTCTTTTCCAAGAGTGACTCTCTCTCCTAGGCTTATTCAACCTGTTTAACACTACCCCACATCAAACACAGTTTTAAGAACACAAACACCATGCTGCCTTTGGATTTGGATTCTCAGGTCTCCTGCCAGGACAGAATCAAGGATACATTCAAGGCTGGCTTAGGTTACAGCCAGAGTACGGCCAGTGGCACGCTGTGCATGGGACACTAACTCTGCTGACAGCCACAAGGTGTTCAAATCCTGCACTGACAGCAACAAGCCTGAGCTGCCATTTGCTTTGTTAGGGACCACTGAGGCAGGGTGGCAAGGGCCTTGAGGCAGCCCCCAAACATGGCTGGGAGCAGGACTCTGAGTTGCACTGTTCCACACGTCCAGCTGGGGAGCCCAGGCTGAGACACAAACTGTATCTCACAGGCAGGAGCAACTCCAAGGGCTGACCACTCGCAGGGAAACAGCAGGGGAAGTGCCCATTGTCTGCAGCACAGACAGGTATAATCTGCATAAGAGGGTGGTCTCAGATAGTCTATGGCTTTCTCTCAGTCACTGTGACATTTTTTGTCCTTTAAGTGTTTTTGTTGTAAGGCACGTATAATTCTAGGGCTCCATGGCCTGATGGATGGACAACTTGGTGTTTTTCCCACCTCTGCCACTCTATTGCTTGGTGGCCTTTGGTGATCAATGAATGCTTTTCACTCTTGGAGTATTTCTCCCTTTCCTCCTCAGGGAAACAAGGCCACTCTGAGCTGTCTTAAGATAAACTGCTGACAAGGGTCAAAGAAAGAAAGATGAATAAACAGTCAGCCACCAGGAGTTTCAAGGCAAAGTTATCAAACCCTGACTTTGCAAGTCCCGAATCTCATAGTGCCCACGAATGCATCCTCCTCCAGGCCTGGAGAGGTTCCTGACAACCAGGACATCACTTAAAAGCCTGCTTATGTTCAACTCACACCTCCAAGACACAGGTGCCATGTGTCATCCAGGGAAAGGCAGTGACTGGTGCTGAGGGTGACCTGAGAAGCCCTTAGGGACACCAGTGAGTAAGCCTCCCTCACTCTTAATGCTTTGAAGCTGATAGAAGAACAACCATTCCATTGCAATGACTCTGTGCCCTTCCCAAGTTCCTCCATGTTTTCAGGGGCTCTGTCAGCCTAGCAGCATGCATGGCACCAAAATTAGCTCTTTGGGAAAAGGTTAAGAACAAGCTTTCATGGGGCCATCATCTCTGGACAGCCAGAGGCTGCAAAGCAGGTCAGAGGATTGTCATTCTGTGGATGGGCATGATCACTCCTGAAAGCTTTAGTGAAGCCCCACACTGCAGCTGAGTGGGTGGACTCACTTGTAACAAGACTGCATTACCCAAGAACATGACCACAGTGGCTGCCTGGACAGAGAGGCTCAGGCAGGCACGTTTTCTGTGAGGGAGAGCCAAGGTGTTGAGCAACACCCAGCAGAGACAGGCACATCTGCTGCCAGGTGTCCACGACACAACCTAACGGTACCCACGCATCTCCTGAGCCTCCACCTCCCAGAACCTCTTGGAGGCACACACATTCAGCAAGCAAGTGTAAACCACCATCAAATCTGAGTGGCTGCACTTTACAGCCACTTCAGCTCTGGTCCAAACAACTGCACGGAGCCCACACTTGCAAAGACCAAGCCGGTGTGTTGCTTGAAAGGAATAGTTTGTTTTGGTTTCATTTCCCTGCCCACACCTCTCTGAAACTGCCTTCTGTTTGCCTGGGATATTTGCAGGCATGCAATGTTTTCCTGGCTGACTTCACGAGGGACACTGTGGTCCTAACAGGCTCTGCCTTTGACTCCTGTGCTGCTGTGGCCAAGTCCTTGGATTCCTCTGTGGAGTAAATCAAATAATGTGTGCAGAAGCAGATGTGAAAAAAATAACATATGCAGCAGAACTGACAAGTTAAACTATGAGCAATAACTGCAGGTGTGCAAGAGAGCTCCAGGCTGATGCTCATTGCTCCATTGGATAAAAAAAATTAAAAGTCTGGAGGACCAGGCAGCTACACAGTAGGATCCAAGTCAAATTCAGGCAATTTCCCCCAAAAGCTGGCATTTTGCAAAGTATGGAGACTGCAACACCAAACACTCTCAGGTTGCAAACAGCTCCCACCAGGCCCTGTCCCCTTTGATGCTCCCCTTGCATGGGACTTGGAGGCCCAGCAGCAGGGACTTATGAGAACTGGTTTCTGAAAATAAGGAAAACAAGTTTCCAGAGGGAAAACAAAACTCAGGCTTGTTTCACTTTGAAGCCTTGTTTGTTTGCTGCCTTTGGAAAAATGAAGGAAAATAGCGACGGCTTTGATGAAAAGAAAAGCCCAAATGCAGAAAGCAAGAATGAAAAATTAAATATTGTTTTCTGACAAAAGCATATTGCCTGGCTGCACTGCTGTGTCTATGTCAGACATAGCTTGGAATCAACAAGAGTCCTCACGACCATTGCTGGCAAGAGCCACTAAAAAAACCCACTCTGGCCTGGAGCTCTATTCATAAATCACACCCCCTCTATTAATTAATTGTGTGCAGTTTTTAGGAATGGTATGGTCCCAACAGCAGGCATATTTATCAATCTCTTAATGGCAAGCTGTTGTCTACCACATGCCAGCGTCATCAGCTCCCTCTTCTTGCTCTGCCTCCACCTAGACAGAGCCCACTTTGCAGGTTTTTCTACTCCCACCCCACCGTGCCAAGAAGCACCTGCTGGGGATCAAAGCCTCCTTCCATCAGGGAATCAATTTCCTAAGTACTCCCACCTGGCAGATTTCTTGGGGCCACCCTTCCAAAGAACCATGCAAGGGTTGTTGTGGGGGAGCAGCGCTGGAAAGTGCATAGAATCACAGAACAAATCCTAGAATGATCTGGACTGGAAGGGACCTTAAAGATCATCTCATTCCAACCCCCTCTCATGAACAGGGACACCTTCCACTAGATCAGGTTGCTTCAAGCTCTGTCCAGCTTGGCTTTGAACCCCTCCAGGAATGAGGTGGCCACAGATGCTCTGGACAACCTGTGCCACTGCCTCATCCCCCTCTAAGAGTTTCTTCCTAATCTAGATCTCTCCTCTTTCAATTTGAAGCCAGACACTAAGCAGTTAAATATTTTTTCTGGTGAAAAAACAGAGCTGTGTGAGCAGCAAATCAGTCCATCAAGCTGCCTCACGCTCCCAGCCTCACGAGGACAAAACCACAATGAATGATCCAAAGAAGTAGCCTTCAACATCCCCTTTTAGCCCTAAGCCAGCTGATCTGCACAGTCATGAACTATACGCAATTCTACAATATACCAGAGGGAGGGATACCTTTCCTGGCAGAGCTGTGTCTCAGTTTACATCACGATTGCAATAAAATCATGTTATCTTCATTTAACTTTGCACAAATCTATCAAATCTATCCTATAGTCAAAACCGATTGTCCCACAAAACACACGTTATCAGTTACAAGTGCCAAAGCAACTTTTCTTCCTCCTTGCTTAGACAAAACACCTTCTTGCCTCAGAAAATGAGCACATTACAGAGTTTCTTAAATGATAAAGAGAAACCTGTGCTGTCATCACATCATCTAGTACTCTGAAACTGACAACCCACCCAAATACTTCCCTTGAAATGAGAAAATGGAACTAAAAAGCTCTGTGTGGGTCCCCCAGCAGCGGGGTCCGCAGGGCTTGAGCTGACCCCGCGGGGTCTGCCACTTGAACACACAGCCATACAGATGAAATCACATTTCTGGGCTCGTTTTCCACCTTCTCCTCACATAAATAACGTGTCGGGTTGGAGGTGCCCAGCTGTCACCCAGAGAGTCACCCACACTCCTCACCTCAGCAGGACAAGGAGAAACCCGGGGGCTCGTACCTGCCCCATCACGGCATCTCCACAGGTGGGACGGGGTAGGACGCCCACCTCCTCCTCATCCTCCTGGTGCCCCCTGGGCTGTTCATCACTTTTTTCCCCCCTCATTTCTATTTTCCAGCATTTTCCCCCGTCCTTACCTCACTCTGCCCAAGGTGTCACACCAGCGGATCTGAGGGGCTGGGCTGAGCCGGCTGAGCCGCCAGAACCGGCTGGAACCGGCTGTACCTTCAGCCCCATCGCCATTCCCGCCTGTCCTCACAGAGATCCCTCAGCCCCATCGCCATTCCCGCCTGTCCTCACAGAGATCCCTCAGCCCCATCGCCATTCCCGCCTGTCCTCACAGAGATCCCTCAGCCCCCTCGCCATTCCCACCTGTCCTCACAGAGAGCCCTCAACCCCACCACCATCCCCAAGCATTCCTTCCTATCCTCAGCCCCCCCGCCATCCCTGCCTGTCCTCAGCCCCAGTGCCATCCCTGGGCATTCCTACCTGTCCTCCCAGAGAGCCCTCAACCCCACCACCATCCCCAAGCATTCCTTCCTATCCTCAGCCCCCCCGCCATCCCTGCCTGTCCTCAGCCCCAGTGCCATCCCTGGGCATTCCTACCTGTCCTCCCAGAGAGCCCTCAACCCCACCACCATCCCCAAGCATTCCTTCCTATCCTCAGCCCCCCCGCCATCCCTGCCTGTCCTCAGCCCCAGTGCCATCCCTGGGCATTCCTACCTGTCCTCCCAGAGAGCCCTCAACCCCACCACCATCCCCAAGCATTCCTTCCTATCCTCAGCCCCCCCGCCATCCCTGCCTGTCCTCAGCCCCAGTGCCATCCCTGGGCATTCCTACCTGTCCTCCCAGAGAGCCCTCAACCCCACCACCATCCCCAAGCATTCCTTCCTATCCTCAGCCCCCCCGCCATCCCTGCCTGTCCTCAGCCCCAGTGCCATCCCTGGGCATTCCTACCTGTCCTCACAGAGATCCCTCAGCCCCCCCGCCATCCCTGCCTGTCCTCAGCCCCAGTGCCATCCCTGGGCATTCCCACCTCCCCTCAGAGATCCCCTCAGCCCCACCATCATACCTGGACATTCCTGCCTGTGCTCTAAGATGCCCCCTCAGCTCCACCGCCATCCCTGGACATTCCTACCTGTCCTCACAGAGATCCCTCAACCCCACCACCATCCCCAAGCATTCCTTCCTATCCTCAGCCCCACCGCCATCCCTGGGCATTCCTACCTGTCCTTACAAACACCCTCAGCCCCACTGCCATCCCTGGACATTCCTGCCTGTCCTTACAAACACCCTCAGCCCCACTGCCATCCCTGGACATTCCCACCTTCCCTCAGAGATCCCTCATCCCCAATGCCATCCCTCCCTGGGCAGAGGGCACCTGCTCAGCCTCAGTGGTCTGGATACCTGGGATAAACATGCCTGTGCTCAAGGAGCAGCCTGTTTCTCACAGGCACCACTGAGTTCTTCCCTTCAGCTGCCACCTCTGGGGGTCTCATCTTATGCACAGATACATCCCCATGTTCAACACACCCCTCTCCCCACCTCAACCCAAGTTTCACAAAATGACACTAATTACATTATAAACACTGCCCTTCCTTCCCCCCCACCACCTCCATGTGTTTTCACTTCAGCTAAACAGCAGAAATATTTCCCGGCAGCTGTCTTCAATTGAGGGCAGGGAGGGAGGTGAGCTGGTGGAGAGGAGACCTGTGGAAGGGACACACTCTTAAAGCCTCTTCAGAAGGAAAAAAAAAAGAAAAAAATGGAAAATGAGAAGGAAAGGTGTCATTGCTCAGTTTTTGATGTCAGTAATGCTAAGGACAGCCATAGGGAAGGCAGGCAGTGAATACCAGCCCCATTACCTCAGGTTCTGATGGCAAAGCCTGTGCATCCATCTACCCTGGACATGACAGCTCCTGCTGCAGCTGCACCAAGGGGAGTCCCCATGGCTGGAGTCAGAGGATCTTCACAAGAGGTAGAGAAACTTTTCAGAAACCTGTCTGGAATAGGAACCCACTGACAAATCCCTCCAACTGCGAGAAATTGTACAATGGAAGAGATGGTTTGCTGTCTTAGGGGTGAGGGGGTGCTTTCACACACCACTTCCCAAGCCTTGGAAACCTGAAGTGCCCCTGAAATGCCTCTTCCCAGCTGGCAATCTCCTGCATGAGGTGTGTAGAACCTGCTGGCAGCAGGGGTAGAAAGTGATGCTGTCTTGGCTTTATTCACAGAAGGCAGGCATGGCAAGCTGAAGATCAGGACTAGAAAAATCAGGGACAACAAAGTAGAGGATCATGATCCAAACTTGCTGCCCATCAAGAAGCACTTGGAGCTGGACAAACACTCTACAGCTCCTCTTTGGGGACAGGGGCTCATGGCATCACATCCCTGTGCAGAACTGTCTTGTACCACAAGAGCAATACAGTGAAGTATCACCTGTAAGCAGACAATTTCACCTCACCCCCATTCTCCCCATGCACACATAATGCTTATTTTCCTGCGGTACACGAGGTTCTCTTCAATACTACAACACTTCCAGCTGATCCACTTGTACTTTTTTTCATAACCTTGCTGAGACACATTAAAAATAAATAAATAAACAACTCAGTGCAAAGCTCTTTTTCATGGCATAACTTCCTGGCTTCCTTTTTCCTTTCTAGGACCTTATATCAAAAACTGACATTTATTTACACTTGAAACACACTCCTGCTCTGTCCCAGCCCCTATGTTGAAGTAGCCATTTCCAGAAGGAAAGTCCAATAATTAACAACTATCAGAACCCTGGTGGTTAATCACTCTGCATAAGTTATATCTGTACTTGCATTTTCAGACAGCACCACCCCTCCTCTACTGATCCCCTCATCCATAAATCCAGGTCCCAACCAGCCCTTTCCAGGCCACTCCAGCCTTTCTTTTGCTGTGCCACAGGCTTGAAGGGTGAATGTCCCATGCAGGTTTCATCATGCCATAAAAACCAAAATGTCTCAACTGGGCACTTGCTGCACTTCAATATCCTGCAGAAACCCCCAAATACACTAAAATGTGCATCACAGTTAAAAAATGGGCAGACACAGCCAGCCACATTCGATACTCAGAGCTCTACCTGCATGGGAGCATCCAAAAAATCTTAATTTTACAACGTCCTCTTTACCTTTCATCTTACATTACGCCCATAGTGGGAGAAGCCGAGCCCCACCTTGCCACACAAGCTCTTCTCCTCGGTCCTTACAACAGCCTGCAATCAGGAAGGTTCCTCCTGCTGCCACGCTTCCTGGTGGTCCCAATTAATCCCATGGAGTCAGAGCACAGCACGTAATCAGGAGCTCACCAGCACAGTCGGCAACTGGAAGCCCCAGACACGCTGTATTTATCTGTAAATCAAAGTGAAGCTAAGCAGCTCCCTGGCCCTGACAGCATTGGTGTGTCTCCCAGAACATTTTACAAATTGCTTCTATGACATGCTCCCTGTCTCTCCACGTTGGACAACATGTTTACTCAAGGGTTTCTTCCGAAAAAACGCCAAGGACAGCCTGTTGGGACCAGAATAAATTCAAGAGGATATACTGTCCTGTTTTATTTTTTACCCATCAATAGCTATTGTGCTGTTTAAAGAACTCGGAAGAGTTTTGTTACTGGAAAGCTTTTCAACACTTTGATTTCTACTTTTTTTATCCTTCTTTTCTCTGCAAAATTCCACTTGCAATTCCCCCCCCCCTTTTTTTTTTCAAGGCAATTATGCTAAAACTTCTGCTCAAAGGCTTTTGGCCACATTTTGCCCTCAGATATGCACATTCAACTGCCAGTGAAATTAGTGGCTTGGTTGCATGCAAGTTGGAGGAAGGAATTTGGCTCCATCGGCAACATTTTCTGAGTGGTCACACAGAGTGCAAAGCACACCAAATTTTTGGACCCCTGCTTCAGACAGCACAGCCAAGAGGCAGCTAAATTCCCAGACCACCTCAAGTGGCATGCCAAAATCTTCACACTGGTGAGTGGTGCAGGAAACACACTGAGGCCTTGGCACTGGAGGGGCTGTGACATATCCCCATGGAATGCCAGCATGGGAGCCAGATGCTGGTTTGCTCTCCAGGACTTCACCACTCTTCTGGTCACGACCCAGCTCAGCTGCAGGTAGGGTCAGCATGGAGGGAAGTTGGTGTTAGACATTAAAAACGTGCATTACCCACACGTTGAGGATCTCCCTGAGGTTCTTGGTGGGCTCCTGAGTGATTCACCTCATGTAGGAGCAGCTCCCTTGCTCTCCCACTGGTTGCACAGGGAGATGAGTGTCTCCATGCGCTGCCTGGAGTTATTTCACCAGACATCCACAGGCTCAGATGTCATATCCCATCAGATACCCCCCACAAAGGCAGAGTGGAAGGAGGTTTGCTTTCATCCTTCCTGGCATCTGGAAATGTAACAGCCTCTCTTCGATCATCTGCTCCTCTTCAGGCTCATACCTTCCATGTGTGGAGGCAGAAAAAAGACTTCAGGGGTGGCTCTTGCAGTTGACCCTGGCAGGAAGAACAGGTCACAGAAAGGCTGTTTTGAGGATTGTGGCAGATTCAGGTAACAACTCAACTGACTTTGTGCCCAAAAGTCAGACAACACCAAGCTCAGGCCTTTCCCACAGACATATGTGCATTTAAATGTGAGCACACGCTCACATTTAAATACATACAGGCAAACATAAATTTAACATCACTCAGCCCTTATTGGTTCTAGTGGAAAGGAATGAGCATGCAAGCTAGCCTTGTGCTGGGAGCCTGGTGTGACCAAGCCATTTTGGGGAAGCTTGGCTCCTTTCCTATGGCTGTGCCAGCCTGGTGGTCTTCATGGACAAATCTGCCATTACATGGAAACTGGGACAGAGGAAGCAGCGCTGTGCACTGCTGGTCCCCTTGTTATTTTGGTTAGTGGCAATGACTGGTAATGAATTCCAAGATGGGTGGAGGGTGGAAAAATGAACCAGCCCAGCCTTAATCCCTTTTGTTTGTTCAGCTAACAGCACAATCTCCAAATGTCCACAGACAGTTCTTCAGAAAAAGGAGGATAAAGAGCAAAGGATGTAACATGCACGACACATTTCCAGTCCAAAAGCCTTCCTGGTACTTCTGTCTGTCTGTGTTCCAAACCTCTCCATGCTGAGATGGTGTTTTCTCCCTTATGTATCTCTGACCCAGGGTGCAGCCAACACACTTTTCAAACTTAAATTTTTCCCTTTCTTTTAAGTTTTAGGAACCACCCTAAAACACACCCTGAAATGGGCTGTTTGTAGAGATCTCCCAGGTTAGCTGTTGAACAGAAGACAAATAAGGCATTTCCAGTCTACAGAGCTGAATCCTGATTTTTGTCAACAGGATTTCTTAACACCTCTGGACCAGCACCTTCTTCTAGAAATACACAAAAAACTCAGTCATTAAAGCTGCCAAACCTTTCAGTCATTCAATTGACTTTCTCGGCCTTTATCCTGCAGTTCATGTTCTGCAACAGTCCCACTGACCTCCGTGAAGCTGAGCATTGAACAAACACTCCTTGCCATCAACAAGAGCATCAGAAGGTGACTTTGTAGGAACACACGGGACTTACAGACCTTTTGGGATAGTGCAGTACTTTCAGAGCTCAGACAGTGCTCACAAATAGACTGCAACAGCTTCGCCTTGATTTTAGACCTGAAATAGAAATATTTCTATTCCTCAGAAGGCTCTCTACCTCAGTAAATGTGAGGGGGTTTTTTTGGACTGAACTTGTCCTCTGGCATCCAAGTAGTCCCAGTGGATGTGAACCAAAAGAAACTTCAATAAACTGCTCAGCTAAAAGAACAAAAATAATTGCCCCCAAAGGAAGAACCTCTCCAGTGTCACAGCTACACAGCACAGTGATAAAACTGAGTAAAACTGGTCTCGGTCTCTGTTGACTCCTGAGACCTGCATGGATTTTGTTGCCATCACTTTGAACTGAAGGACACAAAAGACCTCATTTAGTCTTACTTCTTCGTTCCCTGCCATAAAAGCCAGGAAATGCAGTAATATGGCATTTCCAGTGCCATTTCATTCACTTTGTCCCTGAATTATTTTTATTTCCCAAGGCAAATGGAGAAGCGTGAGACAAGCGTCCGTCCTTAATTCCAAATTTCCTGCCATTGCCCAATTTAAACCATAGATTTAACGTTGTTAGGACAACATTTTCTTCTATATGTGTCTTACTATTGATGTTAACCACTTACTGTTTATTTCCTACAGCAGCTGGAAACATGTACTGAAAGGACTGAGTCACCTCCCTGTTGTCTCATGTTAGCCTTGCATGGCTCAGTAAGGTCATTTTGGCCTCCAAATTCAGGAGCCCCTCATTGTGGCTGAAGACAGACCTTCAAAGAGAAGAAACAAGTAGCAAGGAGCCCTGCCAAAACAGGGAAGGCCAAACAAACAGCGAGCAGGAGCGGACAGTGGACCTTAAATCCCACTAAATGCAAAGCAAATAGTGCTGAAGGAAAGGGATCTCCTGCTACTCTGTCTGGTTGTCAGAGCAGCCAGGATTCCAGCTCTTTGTGGAGAACACGAGCTGGCAGGGATGGAGGAGAGCCTTTATTTCCTCCTCAGTTTACACCACCGGCTGGAGGCAAGCCCCCAGCAGCAGCCCCTGGCACCAGCCTCAGGACCCCTCCACGGACTCAGCTTGGGTTAATGACATCCATCTTCCCTGGGAGCAAGGGATTTGTTGTGGAAACCCTGCCAAAAGAGCCTAACTTTGGCTTCTCTTCCCAAACATTTGTGGAAAGGCTGCAAAGCATCTGCTAGGGCCCAAAGCTGAAGATAAGCCAAAGGCAAGCACGGATAGATGTCCCATTAGGATTATAATTCCTGCCAGAGATGTGATGCAGCATCAGACCCTGGGTCTCCTAGGGAGGGATGGATAGAGGATCTGCTTCTTACTTCCCTCCTTTTTCCCAAAATCTTCCTTCAGAAAAAAAAAAGGGGAAAGTCTAAATCTAAGGGGCCCATAGGCACCAGGGGTGAGAGCTCAAGGGTCCCTTGCTGCCCACACCACTTCTGCATGTGTCCCTTGGTAAGCAGAGGTAAGCAAAGGTGCAAGGAAAACATAATTAAGTTCCTATTTTTTTAGGGAAATAAAGGAAAAACAAAGATGGAGGATATGAGACTGCCAGCAGGAAACCAGGGCTTGGCAAAGTGAGATGTAATGAACAGAAAACACCAGTCCATAAGGCTCTCCACAGGGGATGCTCACAACTGTAATGGAGCCATCAAGAAATTATTGTTTTCCTTACAGTAACACCTCAAGCTCAATTTACAACAAAGAAGAGAGAGCTGTAAAAGAGTTGGAAGTCTCTTCATCCACTGCTGCTTCCCAGGGACTGCATGAGGCCAGTTCAATTTGCACCTTTTATCACCCCCGCCTGTGTTTCACTTGTTTGCAGGAACCCTCACCCCTAGGCAATAAAACCAAAATTACTGCAGAAAGCAGAACATAGAAACTGCTTGCTTGGGATCCAGAGGGGCTTTATTGAGGCCAGAGCTGCCAAAAAGCACTGCTGGACCCCTCTGCCCCAAGCACCCAAAAGCCCTGATCTCACTAGTGCCCTTCACACAACACTGGAGCAGTACAAGACAAGCTCCCCCATTTCCTCGAGTGCTTTCCCATCCATGCATTTCCTTCTACCTCTACTTGAAAGTCCCAGCCCAACAGGAACCTGGAGGCTGAACCCTAACCCTTTAAAAAATACAATTTTTCCCACATTTTAGGGAGCCGCAGCTGCTCAGCACTCAGCAGTGCCGTGCCCGTTTTGGGTTCAGCCCAAAACACAGGAAGCTTACCAGCTCTACTTGGTTTTTCAGCTTGCAAGCTTTTCCCCCAGCTTGCCTGTTTGTTCTTGTCATGGAAGTATAGACCAGCTCTCCAAATTAAAGCCTGTTTTAGGGCCCAGCTGCTAACCAAGCCTCTCTCAAAACTTTTTCCATCATTTGTCTTCTCCATTTCTGGAAATTAGGGTCCACAGGGCTCCCTGCCTCTCTCCCAGTGCAGCACTGCTGAGGATGTGAATTGCCTCCTGGAGCTGGTGCAGTCATCAGCCAGGACACACAGCACCTGCATGGAAAGGCAGCAGCAGGGGAAATAAAGCTTTTTGCCAGGGGGGTTGATCTGGGTGGATTTTTAGGGGCCTAACTGTGTTAATGATCCACAAGCAGCCAGAAGCAATCCCCAGCTGGCTCTAGAATGCCAAAGGCATTTTTGCCCATCATCTGCAGGGTTCTGTACAGGCAAGAAATTAGAAATACAGGCAGCCCTGCTTCTGTGGGCTGATGATTGCTGTGAGCTGATAAACTGCAGCTCTTCAGGCTGCTGTGACCTGCCAAGCACCCCTTCCCTGACCCAGAACTCCTCTCCCACTCAGCTTTGCTTTCAGGAAAAATTAGGCTGGGTTTCAAGCAAACCTGGGCTGAGCGTCAAGTGAGCCTGAGCCAACTCCTAATTTATGCAGTCAGTGCATTGTTTGGGGTCAAAACCATAAGACACATGAAGGCTTTGCCTCATTTCTGCTCCAACCTGCAAGACCATCTGAGACTGCAATTCTCAGCCAGCAGTGCTCTGGACCACAGCACAGAGCAGGAGCAAAAGGCAGCAGGTCTCAGAGGCCAGGCTGGAGCAAAGGGTTAATGCACAGAGGGCTAAGTCCAGCCCAGGCAGTTATTTCAGCATTTCCCTCCAAAGTGATGAATTCTCAAAAAACCCCAAACCTCACTGCAGGGAAAGATGCTGGTACTCTTCATTAGGCAGAGCTGCACTTAATCAGTAACTCTTTACCTGAGAGGGCACTGCACAAAAGATGAAGTCAGAGACAGGCTTGTGAAAGAGGCAGAGGGGCTGGGTGTCACCCCCAGTGAGCAGGGTGTAGGAAAATGCTTTTTTATTTAAGGATACTCCAGAGACTGGCTGCATTTTACAGACACTGGGGTATCAGAGGGGTTATCATAAGTGTCTGTTACACTACAGGCATAAGGCACTGATGATACTTAGCTTTGCCCCTTTTGAAACGTGAAAACTGACTCTTCACTTCTTTCAGGGCAGGACAGAGGAGACTTGCACTGGAAAACCAGGGCCAGAAAAGCTACTGACTCCTTTCCACAGCAAGGGGAGAGCTGCACATCATAACCCCTCTGTTCCCCACGCTGACTGAGACTACTTGCAGCACATCACTGCTACCAGAAAGGCATTTCCAAGTGCAGGAGAAGGTCTCCCACCTCATAGCAGATCAGCCAGGTGAACTGAAGAGCAAAAAGTCAGACTTGCTCCTTTTAAAACCTCTATTCAACTCCTGTAAAATTCACAGAGAAAGATTTGGCACCATAAAACCCAGAACCACCTTAAATTAGCAAAAGGGAATGGTAAATTAAGCCAGTATCAGGGCACTAAGGTAGGATACCTCCATTCTCATAAATTTTAGCAGCAGCACAGCTGGAAAAAATGGTCAAACTTCACCAAGAACCTCAGTTCCATAGAAAAATTCCCACATATCTGTGGCATATTGGTGTGACATACAAAATACATTCAAGCCACTTTCTCACAGCATCAGCACAAGAGGCAAACCACTGTCTGCAGTGGCAAACGAGGGGTCTGTAACTGCTTTCACAGCAAACACTGGCCTGAAAGTGGCTACCAAGAAGGTGTCACAGAGGTTGCCATCTCAGTGGAGGAGGACAAAGGAAGAACAGCTCTTCTCCTCTGAGAATTTTGCTCATTTCTATGAGAAAGTTTAGTCTTGCTGGGAGGTTGCATTTATATTGTGGCTGAAGGGCTGCTCCAAACTGGAGACCAGTAAGTTAAACAATCTCCCCAGCTTGTCTTTGTGCTGCAAATATGTTCCACAGTGCTTCAACAGTTTGGGCAACAGTTGGGCTGTGTGTCATGTATTATTTCTGTCCATCTGGAAGAAGCATTAACCACAAATAAGCAAATTTGCTTGTTCTTTACTGCAAAGAAAGAAGAGCCTTGCCAGAGCAATGCTCATTTCCCCCAGTGACAGATGTTTTGGGTATGCTGGGGTACCAAGGGCTGCATGTAAACCAAGAGTCACCCTCCTCCACCCTGAGGAACTGCCAAGTTTTATGGGCTGAGATTCTGAAAAACTAGAAAGAGAGGGAAGAAAAAAGATATCTTTTAAAACCGACCTTTTCATCTAAGTTTAGTTTTTCTCTGGGTTTCTGACCTGCTGTCCCTGTGGGGTGAAGCTTTCCCAGTGGGTCTCCACTCCTCCTTGCCCTGCCAGTTTTTGCAGCTTGCAGGCGAGGTAGAAGGAGCTGGCCAGGATGGCTGCCTAGCTGAGGATGGAGGCACAAAAGCAGGGCCCCCTGTGGACCATCTGAACTGGTGCTTGAGGGGAAAAAAAAAACCAAATCAGGGAATTGCAAACTTCAAGTGCCAGCCCCACATTCCCTGTATCCATACACATTTTCTCCCCCACCTTCTCATACACATACAGGCCACTGCTTTCCCTCCTCCAGCCTCCCACATGAGCCAGGGGGACCAAATGAAATCAATAAATAACTACTATTAGCTCCTGCGTTTTCAAAGTGTCACTCAGGGATTTGAGTACATGCAACTTTCATTAACCTCATTTAGAGTCAAAAACGTAACACCTTGGCCACTGCTTTGCAAACACTGAGACTTTGCTGCAAGCCACTGGTGCTGGCAAGCCCCTGCTCTTTCTTTGCCCAGACCAAGGATGAGGTTTGGGTTTGGTTTTGGTTTTTTTATTGCTTTACTTGGGGTTTTGGGGTTGGTTTTTTTTGGTTTTTTTTTCAAAGAGGAGCAGTTGGTGTCCTGAATTTCTCATTCTCCCATCATTGTTTTTGATTGCTGACATTATTCAGAGGTGATCTGAGGTCCAAGATCATCACATCCCCATATGTCAAGATTTCAGCAGCAGGCTGACCAAGTGCTCTGTGCTTTACTGCTAACTTACATCTGCTTGGAAGGGACACCCAGACAGTCTCATTTCTTGTAAAAGGTGCCCCAAAATTGTGTGGGCTGGGAACTCCTGGCTCAGTGCTGCCACCAGAGCAGGAGGGCAGGGAGCTGTATCCACCCAGCTCTGGCAGCCAGGAAAGCCCTGCTGCATCCCAAGAGAACAGGCATTTGTCATTCCTTTTACAAACAACTCTTGCTTTACACCAGGTAAAAACCAAGGGCTCACTTGCTGCAGGCATTACTGCAGCCTGAGAGCAGAGGATTTCTGATTTCTGTGTTTTTCCAGCCTTGATAGGCAAGGGATGGAATCAGCAATTTGAAGCAATCACAGAGTTCCTTGTCTTTACTCTGAGTGGCACTGAGCAGCTCTCCAAACCACACCTCAGTAGCACATTGCTGTACATTGACACCCTGATCAGCCCAGACCTTTGATTGTGTGTTTTGAGAAACACTTTAGAAAATACGTCAATTGTCTTCCTTTTTGGGAAGAAAAAATATCCTTTCCAAGAATGCTAATTTCTAATCAGGTCTGGCTGCAGAAGAAAAGATCCTTCCACAGGAAAGAGCCTTCAAAAAGGTTTCCAAAATGTTCAGCAGCAAGTTTGGGAGGCAGGTGAATTGTTCATAGAATCCTAGAATGGTTTGGGTTGGAAGGTGCCTTAACAATCATTGTGTTCCAAACCTTCCTCTAAACCACATTGCTCCACCTGGCCTTGAGCACTTCCAGGAATGTGGTATGCACAACTTTCCTCATCAGCTTGCACAAGTGCCTCACTGTAAATAATTTATTTCTAATATCTAACCAAAATCTACTTTCCTTCAACTTAAAACCATTCCCCCTGGTCCAGGGAATTGTTGCAAGATTTTCCTTTCTACTCATTTTCTCTTCTTATCTACTAGAAAGTAGACAAGAAAAATAGGGACAATATTAATTTCTCTAAAATTACAAAACAAAAGCAAACATTTGTAAGAAAAATGGCAAAGAAAGAAACATGTACATGTAAATTTCACATAACTGAAAATCCTGCTTCAGGTAAAGATACTTCCATAAGTTCATTCCCATGGAAAAAAAACCCCAAACATAAAACATTTGTAACACTTTTGTCAGAATGTTTTTAAACAAATGCCTTTTGTTTAAAGAAATTCAGCTGCATCTCGAGCAGTTTAGCACATGTAAAGAAAGTGTGCAGGCTGTTGGCAAAGTTATTTCTCTGTCAGAGCAGTTGCAAGGATTTCTTATTAAAGAGAGCAGCTCTGGGCTCCTTTCCTCTCCCTCAGCATCACCAGTGTGGATGATGAATCCATGAGCTTGGTCAGTGGAAAAAACTTCATTATTCTATACATTAGCTAAAAAAAAACTACACAGAGGCTGGTTTTGCTCAATGAATGACTTGTTTTCAGCTGCACTTAAGCAAAGCTTTCAGGTCGTGCCTGGAGATGAGCGAACAAACCCCCAAAATCTGTATTTATACACATGGATGCACTTCCATACACCTGGTGATAAAAGAACAGGGCCATCCACGCAGAGCAGAGCCCCTGGCACAGGAAGATACACGCTGTTGTACACAGCTGTGGAGCAGTGCAGTTTATGAAAACCCCTTTACTACGTCCTCAGACATCTGGCTTTGCCTCTCTGGTGTCTGATACAAGTTGTACTCACACAGTGTTCCCCTCAAGCACATGGAAAGATTGTGCTTTTTTTAACCTTTTTATAAGGTCACCCATTTTGTTCAAACCCTGAGAGAAGTAAGAAGCCTTGGGGTTTTCTCCCTCCCTGCCCTTAGCTCAGGCTGAAGCCAGCCAGTGTGGGGAACACACATCAGATGCAAGGAAGTGCTGCTATCATAACTCACTTCATTTCTGCAACAAGCTGACCTAACCCATCACCAGACAGAACTGTGTGTAAATACTGGGTCTCTGCTCACTTCTGCACCTACATCTGGATGCAGAAGGGTACAAGTTACAGCAGAAAACCCTACCTGGGGTGCAGGAGCACACACCTCTCTCACCATCAGCCTTCCCCCTGCATAGCACAGGATCTGCCAGCCTAAAAATAGGCAGCCCTTCGACAGCTGATCCCCACACAAAGGGCCCTCCGTATCCCAGGAATTCCACATGGCTAACAGGCAGGGGAGCAGCCCTGCTTTGTGCCCCAAATACTGCTGTCAGTCTGTCTGTCCCTGCCCAGCACCGCAGCATCCCCACAGCTGAGCTCGCTGCAAGCCCCAGCAGCCCCACACACCCCCGCAGATGCCTCTCCCCGAGAAAGCCAGCTTGGATTTACACCAGCACATAAAAACTTGGGCTTTTCTCGTTCTCACAGCCTGGGCTGATTTGCCATAGAAGAGGTCTTTCTGCTCCTTTTCCTTCTTCAGCCTAGATCTGTTCTTTTCACCAAGTCGTTGTAGTCTTTATGGTGGTGCTTTACAGCATCCACACAAACTGCTCAGGGCAGGACATGCTCAATGTAGGAGCCAAAGCCTGCCAAGTCTGACAGCAATCTAGGAGACAAACCCAGACCCCAAACAGCACTAAGCTGCCTGAAAGGCTTCAAAATTATGCCACAGGCAATGTTATGAAAAGTTATGGTAGTTTTGAAAACAGCCAGCAAGCTTGGAAAGGACCTGCTGCCTGCTGGTGTACCACTCTCAGTATTTTAAATACCCTTGGACTGCCAGTGCTGCTGTGGCAAATGGTTGCAACACCTCATCAAAGCCATAGCATTGTTAGGTTGGTGGTTTTGTTCCTGTACTGATAGCAGGTAGGAAATGGAGCATCTGGGGACAGCAGCATCTGAGGGGGAAGCACAGCCCAGCCAGAGAGGGAAACAGGGAGGAAAAGCCTAGGTGAGGCTGCCCAGAATGACCAGGACCCCACAGAGAGCCCTTTATCCAAGAGCAGCGGGTAAGGCTGGATAAGCCTCAACCTGGGGCAGCACATGGCAGGTATCATCCTAAATTACAAGCTGACACAAGCAGGGCACCTTTTTAGGACAGCAAGAGCCTTGTGTAGGAGCTGTCTGGGCAGCCAAGGCAGGAGCCAGCAGCTCCAGGCTCCGGCTGGGGGGTCCATGCCAGTGCCACCTGCTATGGCCAGTCAGCACCCCAGAGCAAGCCCACTGCAGAGGGACAGAGCTCCATAGCAGGCTGATAAATGCCTTATCTTGTCATTCCATTATCCATGTGCACTTAAACCCTGGAGCAGATTTCACTGGCTCCCCAGCTGCACTGCCCCACTCGCGCCTGCCAGGCTGGGCAGCAGAAAGGTGCGAGAGCTGCTCTGACACCAAATCTCTTTGTTGTCTATTTATACCCTGCCCTCTGGAAACAGCTCACTAGCGGCTGTCACTTGGTGTCTTATCTCCCCTCGCTTTGCAAACTGTCTCCTGGCAGCCCTCAGCACCCCTGCCACTGCCTGGGAGGCTGCTCCCTTCCCACTCACTGGGTTTTTGTTAAGAAAAAAAAGAAAGAAAATCATCACAAGGCACTGTTTGGTTAAAAGGCAGGGCTTCGCTCTTCTTTGTCAAAGGCATAAGGATTTGCCAATGATCCCAGGATCCAAACCCTTGCCTTCATCCCATTCTTGGCATGCAGAAGTTGATGCCTCCTGCTACAAAAGTCGCTCTGATTTTTTAAGTTTTTCTAAGCCTTCTGATGTTTACCTTCTTGTAACAAACTTTCTCACACATTTTCTGTAAATAACTTATTGTTTTGCATCCTTTTATGGAAGAAGAGAAATTTGATGGACTGTTGGTTTGTCCAGTGTCATTGGAGAGGTGGCACTTTCACCCTCCAATGCACTGTCAGTTTTAGAAATCTATAAATGCTGGAATCAGAAAATAAACTTCCCTTTTCCACCTTGAGAGCAGCAGTGTGTGCACTCGTGTTGTTTTGTGTCCTATAGTGACAGGTACCTAAGGCAGGGCACTAAATAAAATTCCTCACAATGAACTCCAGCCATGCCTGCTTGCATAGCCTTAGATCTCAAAGTCCTTTTAAAAGAATTTCTGTATCATTATTCTCATTTTATAAAAGGCAAAACCAGAGGCACAGCAGAATCAGATGACATATACACTCAGAGCCACGATCCCAAAGCCTTTGAGCTTGTAAGGCATCAAGAGGAGCAGGTCAGCAGTGACTGACCCATGGATTCACAGAGCACCCACCTCCCTTCACATCCCTCACTGTCAGCACTGGAGGCCCATTCTGTTCACATCTGCAGGGACTTCCAAAGAAACCAAACCCCCTTCACCAACCATGACACAGTATTTGACTCAGCCCAGAGAAATTTCCCATTAAACCATTTCTCATGGCAGAATCTCCCCCACAGAGGAGGCCCAGAGTGACACTGGGGCCCAGCAGCACACAGGGATGTGTCCCAGGGAAGGACCGTGGTGCACCCTGCTGGGAACACCCCCAGCCCTCTGTTAATCCCCATTTTTCCCCTGCTCAGGCAGCAGACAGGCATCCAGGCACCAGGACTGACAGACAGGGCGTTTTATGAGCAGCCCATGTCTCTGCACCCCAGGGAGCCTCCAGCTGTCTCTCGAGCTGCTTGCAAAGCTCACAAGGCCAGAAAGTGTCAGCTGGGGCTGGAGGAGCCCTCCCTGCCCGGGTCTTGTTGCACAGGTGGGGATGGAGGAGGATGAGGAGGGCAGCCATGGGAAGCAGCCAGGCTGTTGGTACCTGCTTATCATGGAAGGGTAAAATAGCCAAAACAGGGAGGGAGTAGGAGCAAAGGGTGCTGTGGGGCAGGTGAAATGGAGTGCCAGGGATGAATGATCCCACCACAGCAGCAGGGACATGCACAGGAGGAGTGACCATGCCCCAGGAGCAGAGAATCATCCCAGAAAGGTCTGGGCTGGCAGGGGCCTTAAATGTCATCTGGTTCCACCCCCCAGCCATGGGCAGGGACACACCTTCCACCAGATGAGCTCGCAGCCCCATCCAACCTGACCTTGAGCACTTCCAGGATGGGCCATTCTCAGTTTGTCTGGGCAACTTGGGCCAGTGCCTCTGCACTCTCACCGGGAGGAATTTCTCTCTACCATCTAATTTAAATCTCTCCTTGCTTGGTTTGAAAATGCTCCTCCTTTTTCTACCATAATTATAACCCCCTTTTAAGTACTGAAAGGCAGCACTGAGCACCACTGGGGGCAGGCTTGCCATCAACCCGGAGCCCCCGCTGTCACAAGAGTCACTATTGCAGCTTCCTGAGCATCCTCTTCCTTTCACCCAGCCTGGCCTTCTCTCCTGACTATTCATTCATCCTGCCTCCCGGCTGCCTGTCCTCAGAAACAGGCTGGAAACGCGCTCCCAGCTCCGAAAAGCTGCTGCCATCTCCTGGAAAGAGGCTCCTTCCCTGGAGAGCACCGGGACCCAGGGGGATGTCAGAGAGCAGGATTACAGGCTGGTGCCACAGAGAGGACAGGTGGGCACCGTGGGGACAGGGGCTGGGGCCACCTCTGATGTCAGCAGAGCCTTCAGGAACACGCTCCTTCCCAGTAACAACAAGACTCAAGGCACAAGGGTTTCCTCCTCTCCCTCCCCAGTGAAAAATCAGAGCTTTTGAGGGAAGGAAACAGCACAAGATGATCCTCCCACAGTGGGCACCAGGGCCCCATCAGCCCCAGGAGGCTGAGGGGGAAATCATTGTGCTCCTTGGGTCTCCTTCCCTATGCAAAATGGAACTGCCCAAAATATAACCCACCCTTCCACAGCTCCACACAGAGATAACTGGCAGAACCAGAAGCCGCTCTCTGGTGCTGATATGCATTTTCATAACCACGTGTGGCAAGCAGTCCCCTAAAAAGGAAAAAATCTGAGCCATCTCTCTCTGATGCTGCTAGAGCAAGGAGTTGGGATTGCCTTCCCTGCAGAGCAAGGCACAGCTGATGGCCCCAGAGCGGGCTGCTTGTGCCCAGGAGCTCTGAGCTGGCCCCAGGAAACGTCACTGCAGTATTTATATCCTTTTATTACACTTTAAACCACCGGGGAGAAACAGGTGCAGAGCTGTCTGTGAAAGAGTGGCCAGCAATTACCCCCCGCCTCAAGCCCTGAGCTGTTATATACACCAGGACAGACACACACACACAAAGGAGGACAGAGCTGGACCCTTTAAATCCCTACGGAGTGCCAAAGTCATGGATGATATCAGTCCAGGAGGAGGACTCACAGTAAAGAGCTGGTGGGTCTATTAAACACAATTAATCTGGCAAGGACACCCTGCTTCAGCCCATGCAGCAGTTCAGAGGGGTCACAGTCAGCTGCAGATACCCCCAAGTGCCTGAGGGAATCTTTGGTGGCTTCTTCAACAAATAAATCAGTGCTGCCCTTCCACTGCCACCCCAGGAGTGCAGTCTCAGGGGGATCTGCTGTCTCACAGATGCCCAGAAGAGGCTGGAAAGGCCATTTGTGGTGTACACAGGGCTTGGGCTGTACCTCTTACCCTGTGTCTCAGCCAGCAGTCCAGTGGTCAATCTGTCATTCCTCTGCAGAGAGGCTGGGATGTCTCCTTCAGGGTAAAACAACTCTTCTGGACACAGACCAGGCTCTGCCCGTTTGAGCGCTTCAGAAAACTACCCACCTTCTTCCTTAGAAGGAGGATGGTTGGCACATTTCCTTGAGGAATCTCCAAGGAAAAACCCTTTTCCAAACCAGAGTGGAGCCACAGCATCCTGCAGGAAGCCAGAACAGAAGCATGGCCCAGGATGGGTACATATTGCCTTAACCCCAGGCAGAATGTCACCATCTAACCTGAAATAAACCTGACCCAGACCTTCCCAAGCCAGAATTCAGGGACAGTTGGAAGCCTGCTGGAAAACCAGCAGTTTTTTAGCCTGAAGTCAGCTGAAACAAGAGTCAAGCGCCCTCACTGAGCAGATCAGCAGTGCCACAACTTGGGTTGTGTTTGGGGACACCTCCCAGACCTGTCCAGCCAAAAACACATCAAGGGAGAGCGCCAGGTGATACCATCATGTTCACAGCTGGCTGGCCAGCACTCACTTTTCCTTTTAATAGGATGAAGGGTGGCATTAGGATTAACAGTGGAACAGCCCAGTGCCTCGCCTGCCTGGCCTGGGGCAGCAGAATTCAGTGGAAGCACCTGGATTCAGCTTGCCTGGTTTGCACAGGAAGGACACAGGAAGCCTTGGACTAATGGATCCAGCATTAATACTTCACTGCTAGAAATCAAAGCCGAGTTTAGCTTTGAAACCCAGCTTTTATGGGTAGAAACATTACCCAGTGCTGCCCCATACTGCATTACTGCAGAGCAGGATAAATCCAGGTGCCGCTGTGACAACTACTGTACTGAAAACGAGCCCTTTTCCTTCCCTTTCTTCCCAAGCAGGGGAGATCAATGTCAGAGTCCCCTGCAGCCGAGCACCTCATAAATCTCCCCTCTGGAAGCAGGGCAGACCCCTCAGGGTGCAGGGAAGAAAGCAGGTATTGTTCAGGCAGACCCAGGTACGCCGCAGGGAACGTCTGCACCGAAACCCAAACGCCTGTGCCGTGGGCCAGGCTGCTGTGACAGCCAGCCCTGACAAAGGGCTGCACTTTCCTCCTAGCTAAGCTCCAGGGAATTGTGCTTCCGAGCCTCACATGGCTTCAGAACAGCCATGCACTTGGTAATGGATGAAATGGAAATCCCAAGATCAAGTTTGCCTCCTCCGCTCCCCTCCTGCACGTGTGGTGGGGGGTATCTGTGCTGGACAAAGCTGGGGGGTTCCATTTCCCCCAGTGCCATCCCCAGCAGGACAGAGCAAAGCTTTCACAGCCCACCTACCAGCATCCTTCTCCTTGACTTCAAGGCAAAGCTCAGGGCACCTTTCCACCCCAACAGCCTGGCTTTGCAGATCTATCTAACATCTGGCTCAGCAAAGGGAGACCCTCATCCTCTGTGTCACTGCCGTGGGGAAAATGCTTCCTCTCCCTCCACACACCTCCCCTGGGGAACCAAAGGTCAGGGGAGCCAGAGGGAAATTTATGGGCTTCCCCTCCTAAAAGACTTCTCCAGATGGGTCTCCAATGGTGGATTTTTTTTCCAGGTGAAGGGAGAGAGGAGGAGGGAAGGAGAGGTGGGGAGATGGGTAAGGGCAAGACCACAGGTCACACTTTTCTTCTCACAGCAACCACAGAGGGCAGAAGGACCAGCAAGGGGCCAGGCTGCTATTCCCTCTCAAGCTGTGGTGGCAGCAGAAGATGTCAGGCTCAACAGCGTGCCCAAAGCCGGGCTCTGCACTCTCAGCTCACACCATGCCAACAACATAAATCCCCATCACAGCAGCTGGAGTTGCCCCCTGGAAAATCTCCTCGTGCACACAGCAATGTTTTGGTGATTTGTGGCCCCAGCCCACACTGGGAACCAGCAGTGTTTTAGTTGCACAGAGACACTGCACCATGCAACACCCTGCCTGCATTTCAGCCAGACATGCAAGCACCAGCCTTGCCAAACCCTCTGGGCAGCAGGGCCAGGGGTGACATTATTTCAGTGCCCCTGCTCTCCATAGCTGTCACCTGCAGGCAGCCAGCACAGCAGGACTACAGGCATCATCCAGCCTCCCCGGATTGCCTGTCAGGAAGAGGAAATGCCACGCATTTTCCAGCTGCTTGTACGTGTGCCAGGTCGAAGTGCCACCCCTAAAAATACCCGCGGGAAGGAGAGATGTCAGCGGCCGCTCGCTGGCTGCGGCCGCACGGCTCTGTTCAAATGAGGCAGCTGAGCGAGCCCAGCCTGGGCTGCTGCTCCTCCCCACACGGGTCAGGCAGGCCAGAATCACCCACCACAAGGCAGCAGCAGAGCCGCGGTAACACACTCACACTGGCAGGAGCCGACATCCCAGAAGCTGCTCTCGGTATCCGTGGGGTATCCGGGGACTCCAAACTGTGCTCCTGAGCGCTCCTGTCTGACCAGTGGCCAGCCCTGCATTGCTTTACCCAAAAAATTTTCATCCCTCTGGTAAAAGACACCAGGCACCTCGCTGGCTTCCCCAAAAACCACTCCTCAGTAGAGATGGGGCAGTGACACCCACACCGAGCATCAACATCCAGCCACAAAAAGCATTCCTCAGCCCCAGACATGTGCATCCAGCAGACCTGAAGCTATGTCACAGACATCTTTTGTGAAAAATCCTTTCTTTTGGATTTTTCCTCCTGAGAAGCTGAGAGGCCTCAGGAACAAAATGTAAACAATGATTATCTGCTGCTGTGGAATTCAACAGGTGCATCTGTGATTGGTATCATGTGGTTGTTTCTAATTAATGGCCAATCACAGTCAGCTGGCTCAGACTCTCTGTCCCAGACACAAGCCTTTGTTACCATTCCATTCCTTTTCTATTCTTAGCTAGCCTTCTGATGAAATCCTCTTTTCTATTCTTTTAGTATAGTTTTAATATAATATATATGATAAAATAATAAATCAAGCCTTCTGAAACATGGAGTCAGATCCTCATCTCTTCCCTCAACCAAAAACCCCTGTGAACACAGTCACAAAGCAGCTCTCCTGATTTTTGTTGGTTTTTTTATAACTGAACAGTGCCTTATTTCCAGTTCTGACTTCTTCAGGATAAATCAGGATGAAACCATGCAAGTCACTAATTACCTTCTCATTTTCAGCTGCTTTCATGCCCCTAACAGGAAGAGATGGTTGGGACAGTTCAGGGAGGCATTAGACACCTGGCTGAGCTGGGTGTCATCTCCCTGCAGCCTGAGCTGCTCCTCTGGGACATTTGCACCTCTAAAAACTGGCACAATCCAGAGCTACCACACTGCTGGCACTGAGCAGGCAGAGCTCAGCAGTGTCTCTTGCCTCCCCTCCAAAACAGATCCCTGCAGCTGGTGGTACCCGCATAATTCTGCTGACATCACTCTGAAACGAGGGGGTGCTTTGCCTTTTGCCTCTCACAGATCAAGGTGCAAAGAGCACCCACACACACAGCAAGATGGACAAAACACCTTGGGAGCCTTCCCAGGGCCAAGAGAGGCAAAAGCTGCAGCTCAGCAGCCTCTTTGAGTGGGTTATCTGCAAAGGCAGCAGAGCCCACCTCTGCCTGCACCCAGGATAGAGCACAGGCAAAACGTTGCTGCTCAATTAATATAGAGAATTTAAGAGTTTAAACTTAAAGAGCTTAAATGCCAGGCTGGCTAAGCAGGACTCCACAGTACTTATTTAGAGCAAAAGAATGTACTTTTTTCTGTGCAATGCATTCCTGTCAGCTCTTTGAAGCCACCTCAAGCCCTGCTTGAATGTGTGGGCTCTGCAGGCCCACCTGATGGCTGTGAGCATCCCAGGACAAAAGGCTTCTGTGAGGATGAAGCGAGTGTCCAGGGCTGGCAGTGCAGAGGCCACCAGGGGCACAGGAGCAGCTGCCCCAGATCCAAAGGGATGCACCAGCCCGATGGGGAAAATTGATGATGATGAGGGAAGTGCATCAGGCTGCGTGCTGGCCCCGCAGATTGATGGCCTCTGCAACAAACCACACATAATGGCCAAGTTCAGGCTGCACTGGCCGGGAGCTGAAAGGCAACAGCCATAAATAAACTGGGAAAAAGAGGGAAGACACAAAGCTGGCAGGGATAAATAAATACTCATGCTGCAGCAGGGCTGGGGGCAGGCGCAGGAGCAAGGCCAGCAGCAGCAGAATGGGATGCAGCCCACACTGGAATGGAAGCGCTGCCATAGAAGTGGCTGTTTTGGGGTGAAGTCTCCCCATTTGATAAATTCGAGTTGTTTTCTCCCCAAATCATCTTTTCACTCACAACCACAGCCAGCTGCCAAGTGGGGATGAGGGGGGCAGGGGGGGTCACATGTCCTCCCCCCAAAATATAATGCAGGGGGACAAAAGTAACCAGAGGGGCTTGGGACAAGGGATTTTAGGGTTATAATCCCACTATTACCTGTGGAAACCCAGGGCACCAGGAATATTTCCCTGTCTGCTCTGGGGTGCCCCAACCCCCAGGGGAACACTGACTTTGACCCTCATTCATGGAGAAAGTTTCCTAAACTCCAGCTCCAGAATAGATTAGAATCCACTATGGTGTGAAGTAGATTATAGATAGCAGTGTAGGTGTATCACTTAGGTGGGAAATTTAGGTTTTGGGGTTTTTAGCATGTTGGTGATGGAAGCAAGATGGAAGGCACTGGGTTTCCTCTTCATGCTTCTTCTTCTTCTTGGGGTGGCATTTTGTAATTTTGAAAAGTCTACATTGCAGGCTTTTGGGGATCAGTTATTGGGTTAAAAAGGGAAATAATCCAGGTGTCAGTTCTTGATTGGATAGTTTAGCTTTAAAAGACCTTGGAACAAGAGATTGTTGGCCATTTTTGTGGTGCTTTTGCAGTGTGCTGAGCCTGATGTGGACAGCGTGCAAAACCCTAGATAAGATAACAATAAACAAGGACCTGAAGACTGAAAAAATCCAATGCATCTCTCTTTTCTGACACAAGACCATCCAGGAGGGTCTCCTCCAACAGGGGAGCCCCCAGCCAGAGTCCCAGAAGTTGGGGGAATAGAGACCCCAACAATTACCAAGCTCCAATTTAGTCTGAGGCTTCCAAGACCTGGGCACCTCAGCAAGTGTCTCCCTGCCTGACCTGGCCAGCTGGGCTTTCCTCATCACCTTCCTCAGCTGACAGCATCATCCTCACACTGTTTCCCCTTTCACATTGCCCGACAACGAGGAGGGGAGATGGGGGGGAGTGAAGATGGAGTTTTCCCTCATTGTCCCCCATCTGCTTCATTCAGGACAGTTCCTCTTCCCCGGTGTAAACAAACCCTTTGCATTTTGTTGTGCTCTTTTCTCCCTTTTGCCCGTCCCCGCCGTTTTTGTCAGGAAAAGCCTTGCCCCGAGGAGCGCTGTGATTTACGGCTGCCTCAACAAACGGCGGAGCTCGGGAGCCTCGGAGGAGCCGCTCCCTGGCAGCCTGCCTGGGCAAACACACTAAAAGTCAACCCTGGCCTGGATACTTGAGGAATTAGTGTCCGTACAAAGATGCATTAAATACAGGGAGAAAGATGGGGTTTTTTTTACAACGGAGGCTTGAAAGGTTTCTCCGGGCTGTTTAACATATGGTGCCTCTTTTCCCTGCACCTGCCCCTCACCAGAGCAGCGCCTGGATTCCTGTCCTTGTCACTGGACCCAAATGCCACTCAGGGCGCTGACCCCAGGGTGGCAGGGGCTGAGCCTGCCTGCAAGGTGAGCGTTTGCACATCCAGGTGTTAACTGGTCATTTTGCCCCAACCCTCCTCAGCAGATAGGCTTTGCTGGTAGTGGACATATCATAGAGCAGCAAGATTCTCCTCTTGATAGCAAAAATATATAATTTTTAAACAAATTTTTCAATATATAATACAAACAAACATATGTATATATAAATTTAAATACATAATTTAATATATTTTAATTTATTTTTAATTTTATCTAATTTATTTAATACATAATTTAATATGTTTTACTTTT
>NW_005054515.1:456218-458441 GCF_000277835.1 Geospiza fortis
ATTTCCTTTAATTTATTAATTTATTTCTATCATTAATTTATATTTATATAAATATATAAAGATATTTTATATTTAATTTCATTTCTATTTTAATTTATGTTTATATTTAAATATTTTTAAATTGGTTCTATTTTTAATAATAATTTTTTAATGCAATAAGTAGAGATAAAATGCTTTCAAAGTCCATAAATCGAACATTTTGCTCATGAAACCCTTACATCCAGCTCAGCCATAAGGGAGCACGGACCCAGGGTACCCAGACGGGGAGAACTCTCAGGAAAACAGAGACACAGTGGCAAAAATAACAATGTTTAAAAACTCTCAACATTTCCTCAGTGGCTGCCAGGAGCTCCTCAGCCCTGCCTGTGTTTGGCTGGACCCTCGTTGCCTTCAGCCCAGGCCAGCCCTGCATCCCACGCAGCCCCCACCACTCTGTTATTGCCATTTGCTCAAATCCCAGGTGCTGCATTAGAGGGGAATATTTTGCATATGTGTTGTCTGGATGTTTTTAAAGTGAATTCCTCCTCTACCACCTTCTGCTCGACAGATTTGTCCAGCATCACTGCACAAAGCAGCCCTGTGCCAGGAGAGGCACACTCAGCCAGGCAATGTTCCCTGGCCGATGCCAAATTTCCAAAAAAACAGAATATAGAAAAATGCCATGACCTAAAAGTTTAAAAATGAAGTAAAATAAACTCCCCACGGGGCTCTCAGTTGCACAAAACATTTTTCCCATGCAAACCCATTCCCATATATGCCCTGTCTGGGGTGTGGCCGTGCATATGTGGGAATGGATTTGTTTGGGAAGCAGAGGTGGATGGGGAAGGCTCTGGAAAGGCAGTTAGAAGAACCAATGTGCTGTAAATCTCCTGAATTAAGTGGGACATCATAACCCGTGGTAATTTAGCAGTTTAAGAATCATCATGCTGACCCAGCTGCCATGATGTTACCTGAGTTTACCTCTACATCCTGCCTCCAAAGCAGAGCTCCTCACCCATCAGGCAACACACACAGGAGCACACAGGAAATGGAAGGAAAAGTTGGAAATCTCTCCTGGGTATTTATGCAGGCGGCAGGGGATGGATAAAAGAACCACTCTCCCCCCACCTCCCTGAGCCAGGCCAGCAGAGACAAAGCCTGCACCTTGTGGCCTCACCACAAAGCTTGGCCTGCACAGGAGTGGGAAGAGGAAGGTTGTCCTAAGTTGAAATATTTAATTAGGAGTGAGTATTCTATTTGTTATTTGTTAGAAGTGGGACATCTCTTCTGTTAATTAAGCAGTTTTCTTTCTCTCTTCCACAAACTAATTGTCTTGCTGGGAAATATCTTCTGTTAATAGGCCATTGAGCATCGCTGCATGGCTGATAAAATTACATCATCTTACTGTGAGATACTCAGGGGGAGGAGCTAAGCATTTTTATTTATACATAATCTGAGATTTAGAGCCCTAAAACAGCCTTTTCCTACTAGATTTCCAGAAGAGCAGCTGTCTTCTTTACTAGATTTCCAGAAGAAGACCAAACTTATCTACACTACTACCAGACTTTTAGAGGAAAACTATACCCTCCTGCAAAATACTACTTCAACAGAACTACAGCTGTCACTCTAAGGCTACAACCACTATCTAATTAGACTGCTACTAACACCCTGACTAACAGGGTGTCAGGTCATATTTTGACTCTGTTAGTAGTTTGTTTTAATTTTTTTTTTTTGCACTATTAGATTTGTATTTTTAATTTTCCTATTAAAGAACTGCTATTCCTAGTCACATATCTTTACCTGAGAGCCCCTTAATTTAAAAACTATAATAATTCAGGAAGGAGAGGTTTACATTTTCCATTTCAAGGAAGACTCCTGCCTTCCTTAGCAGACACCTGGCTTTTCAAACCAAGACAAAGATGCAGCCAAACAGTCCCACCTACTCACACTCCCACACCACTGACCCCACCTTTCCCAAAAACACGTCTGCTGGATTAAACCCTCTACTTCCCCACACCATGGTGAATTTTCCCCACCCAACCTCTTCCTACCAAAAAGCTGTTCCTCCATCAGGTGTGTACCAACAATCCACGAAGGGGATGTCCATCTCCAAAACAGCCTGGGTGTAGGACACAGAGGGATCTGTGAAACAGACCTCCAGTGTAGCAGCTGCCTACCTGCACGGAGCAGGAGCTCAGCTCTGTCCCCAAATTTGCATCCTCCTACCCCACCTGGAGGAAGGGA
>NW_005054515.1:458466-470592 GCF_000277835.1 Geospiza fortis
AGACCATGGGTGTGGGGAGGCTCCAGGTGAGGCTGCTCAGGGTCATTAGGATGCCTCAGGTTTTAGCTTTTATATTTTCAGATTCTGTGCTGCTTTAGTGTGTGGGTCTGGGCTTCACATTAGGGGACGGTGAGCTCTGTGCACAGAGTAGGGAGACAAAACAATTCCTTCTCCAGCTGGGGACCAAGGACAAATGATCCAAATCTCAGCCCAAGAGCACAAACAACGTGGGCTGGAGAGAGAAAAACAAGGATGGGACTGCATGGGCTGGAGCTGGAATGGGACAATGAACTGCAAGATGCAAATGGACCAAAACTTATAAAAGTGAGAGACCCCATAACCAGCTGTCCATTTTGTGACCATTTTGGTTCACCTTGGGTGCAGCCCTGGCTGGGCTCTTGTGCTGCCCAAGGTGGATCCATTGAGGAGATCCTTTTAATAAATCCCTGCTTTATTCTTTAACTCTGTCCAGCCTCTGTTCTATCTCAGCCTTCACAAGGCATCATTAATGACAATTAACTCTCCCAGGGGTCCTGTCCCTGCTGGGGCTCATCCCTGGGGGTCTCACAGATCTCTCTGCCCCCAAGCTGTGCATAGCCCTTGCACTGCTTCACTGTGCCCTGGTTAATCCTATCCCCAGCCCCTCTGGGCAGGTGGATCCATGCAGGATTCGTGCTCACAGACTTCCTTTGCCCATCCTCAAAGCATAGCCCAAAGTCACCCTTGCTGTGCAGAGCCTGCCATGCTCTCTGGGCAGGGCTCAGGGCAAAAAGTCTCTTTATTTGTCCTGCCAGGCCTTATAAAGCTCAGCTCAGGCATGAGCCCAGCCCTGAAGCACAGGGAAATGTTGGGAAGGATGAAAGTTTGACAAGAAAGTCTCACAGATATGTGTGCTTAGCAGAAAGATTTTTGAATGTAGAATCTGAAGAAGGAATAGAGATGGAAGCAAGTTTTGATATAGAAGAAAAGAATTGCTGAGCCAGCCTTCCTGGATAACCAGGAAGGCAAAGGGTGTGTTAGTTAGAAGGGGTTTGTATGGCTTAGAGCGAAGGATAAACCCACCTCAGACAAGATGTTTTTACCAAGCAGAAAGAGAGCACAGGCAAACAAGTCAGCAGATGTGGCAAGTAGAAAAAAGGTCTCAGAGTTTTCCACTGCAAGAAAACTAAAAAACAACTTCTAGCTTAAACTGTAATGCACTAACTTCTAGTGATTGGAGAACAGCAACATGAATATGGCAATTACAGTAGTTATGATAGGCTATAGGTAATAGTTAAGGTATAGATTGGTTCTAATGTATTAAGATGCTCAGCAAAGAAAAGTAAATAATGCATTGTAACCAAAAGACAAGTCTATAATGCAATGTAACCAAACCAAAGGGTCTCCAGGCCTGCAGCTGGAGCTGACAGCTGTGGGCACAGCTCTGTCACCCACCACCCTGCACTGCTGTAACACCTTGGATGGAATAAGCTGCATTTTGAGAGCTGCCTGGTGTAGGAAAGACATTCTGTGCTGTTTTCGTGAGCCAGCAAAGGCTTCCTGGTGATAAGGAAAGCCCCATGTCTCTCCTGAGGAAGACACCAAGGTTGTCACCATGGAGAGGTGATGAAGGAGAGAAAGTTCAGAGATGCAGACTCTAGCTGGCTCACAGAATGCCGTGACTCCCTGATCACCCACTGGGAACTTTGTTTATTTCCTATAACCAACGGGCAGTGAATGTGTCTGTTAAGCGAATGTAATACCTTGAAAGAGTATAAAACCAACACGTTGCTTTAATAAATCTCTCTTGCACCCTTCTGATGGAATCGTGGTACTTTGTGCTGTGTCGTGCTCTACAATGACAGCCTGGAGTCCTGCATCCCTCATTTGGGCTCTGACAGGGAAAGCTCTGGCTGTGCTTCCTGCTGCAGCGAGCCCTGGCACCTTCCCCCGGGTGCCAGCTGGGTTTGGGACATGCCAGCATCACCAAAGCCACCTCTGCAGCCAGCCCGGGCTGGCACACCTCTGACAAAGCCCCATCGCCAAAAGTATCTCTGGAGCCAGCCCGGACACCTGTGACAAAGCCGGCTCTGTCCCCACCTCCCCAGTGGTGCCAGTCGGGTGTGGCACATGCCAGCATCCCCAAAGCCACCTCTGCAGCCAGCCCAGGTGTGGCACATGCCAGCATCCCCAAAGCCACCTCTGCAGCCAGCCCGGGGGTGGCACATGCCAGCATCACCAAAGCCACCTCTGCAGCCAGCCCAGGCTGGGACACCTCTGACACCTGTGACAAAGCCGGGTCTGTCCCCACCAGCCCGGGTGCCAGCCGGGTTTGGGACATGCCAACATCACCAGAGCCACCTCTCGAGCCAGCCCGGGCACCTGTGACACCTGTGACACCTGTGACACCTCTGGCACCTGTGACACCTGTGACAAAGCCGGCTCTGTCCCCGCCTCCCCAGCGCTGCCCCCGGCTCTGCCCGGGCCGCGGCTCCGCCGTCAATGGGTCCCTGTTCCGCCCCCGCCGCACATCGGAACTCCGGGGTTTTATTGGCCCCTCCGGCCCCTCCGATTCCCAGAAGCTCTAAAAAGAGACTTTGATTTCCATGGTTTTTTCTTTGGGAGTTAAAATACCTCCCGTCATCCCGCACAGCAGAGCGGAGTTGGAGAAAGAGGGAGGGGAGGGAAATTAAAGTAATTGGGGGGAATTACTGGAATGTGCAAGGCCCCTCCAGACACATCCCTGGCACGGGAAAGGAGCTTGAAGCCCATCTCACTGTGGTAGGAAAAGCTCTGGCTGTCCAATAAGCATTTCTCAGCCTTTTTGGGACACAGAGAAGCCCCTGTGCACAGACCCAAGGCAGAGGTGAGGTGGGGAGCCCTTAGCAGAGGCTTGGGACCAGCTGCCATGGGCTGCTTGCCCCCAAAACCCAGCTCATCGGCTTCTCAGAGCCTTTATAAACCCCCAGACTCACACAGAGCAGGTGCATGGCCACTTAGTCCAGGTGAAAAAAGCTTTTCAGCTGAAAAGTAAGAAAAAAATACTTAGGAATGCTGACTGGAGTTAATGAAGTCATTAAAGCCATATAAAGAGTAATAAGTGTTGAGAAAGGGCTCTTTAACTTCTATTTTAATACAAATATTAAACCAAAAGTACATTTCTGTGCATTAGTGGTTGAAGTACACCCAGCAGGTTGTTCTGAGAGGTCGTGCAGTTTGGCTCTGGAGAGATGAGGCTTGTTTTTTTGAAACTAAATTCTTCTAAAATCTTATCTGTATATATAAAGTTACAAAAATAACTAGGAAAACAATGCTAGGAATATGAAAATGCTGGGTCAGTCCATACCTGGCCGATGCCCTTCCAAGGTGTCCTACAGGGCAGAGATGCCTTGGAGGGTTCTGAGGGTGAAAAGGATTTTTAATTTTGCTTTCTGCAAATCCCCCCTCACTGCAGCAAAGCCAGGTCGCTGCTGTGGCCTCAGCAGGGATGTGACAGCGGGAGGTGGGATGAGCACAGAGCAGCAGTGGCAGAGGGGACAGACACACGGACACACCACCCTCCCATGGGAACGCCCACACCAAAGCCAGGAGAGGGGGAAGGAGAGGGGGCAAACATTGTCAGGGCTCAAATTCAGGTCACAGGAGGCAAAGCTGGCCAGTGCTATAAGAAATGCACATTTTCCCCCCTCAGACCTTCCCCCACATACCATAAACAGATCTTGTTTCTGCCTGGGCCAGCCTGCTTGGGGAACAGTGGAAATGCACAGATTGAGCAGTTTGATGAAATATAAATAACTGATAAATAAGTAGATAAAGCAATATTTGGGGAGCTGCAAACTCTCTCATTCAGCCCCTCTAGGAACGAGTCTGGACAGGACAGCCATGCCATGGCACGGACCTTCAGGCCAGGAAATGGTCTAAATCAGGCTTCTTCCCTGCAGTGTCCTGGCCTGCTTCCTGAGGTATTGTTGGGTTTTTTTCACCCTCTTGATGTATTGTGCTGCAGCACATTCGGGGGCTCCCAGTGTGTGCCAAGAAGCCTCGGGCTGTGACGCACCAGCCCGTTTGAGGTGGCCAGCAGCCACTCCTTCCTGAGCGAGCTGGGAGCCTGGGCTCCCCAGGGCTGTCCCACCCTCTGCCCAGGGAACCTGATGCATTCATTTTTAACATCATCAGGGCATGTGGGAAATGACAGTCTGGGGGAAGGAGGACTGTGAGCAGCATCTCTGCGGCCCTGTGAACTGTCTGGAGCTGTCTGCAAAGCAGAGCCCATTGCACTGCTCCAAAATGTAAGCCATCCCCTGAGTTTTCCTGGATTTGGTCAAATAAAGATAGGGAAGGGGAAAAAAAAAATAAAATAAAAACAAGCCACACCTTTCCTCAGCCTGGTTCCCAGGCAATAAAAATATCTTGGAGCAGGATTGTGGCTTCACAGCTTGGCCAGTGACACAATCCTGCTGTGAGCCAAGGCAGCAGGGACCTCACCTACACCACTTGGCTTTGCTTGTCCATAGGGGGCATTTTGAGGGTCCCAGTTCCCAGGCAGCACCAGCAGAAGTCATTTGAGTAAGGAAATTAATGGCCTTCCCTTCCTAATGCTCCCATGGACCCCTTCTCCTTCTCCTTCTCCTTCTCCTTCTCCTTCTCCTTCTCCTTCTCCTTCTCCCTCTCCTTCTCCTTCTCCTCCCTGGCCATCACCTGCTTCAAGCACTGGTGAACCCCTGCAAAATCCCAAATCTCCCTTTGGGGACCATACACCCAGGGGTACATTTTCCAAACATAAATGTCAGCAGCAGAGAGGGAAGGAGAGCAAGAAAGAAACCATCCTGTGACTATCTGTCTGCTTGCAGATCATTAATTCTCCCTGGGGAGCCCCAGAGCTCTTTCATCTGCTTTTTGCTAAGTTTAGGTCAGAGGTTTTCGGGTGCAAGTGTGGTTCAGGGAAAGGCAAAGGTGCTCTGGGCTTTAGCAGATCGCTGAGGAGGGATTTGGGCAGGCAACAGGAAAGCTCTTTCCCCGGCTGGGAGGCATCCAGTCAGGACAGAAACAATCCTGGCTGCTGGACGCTTTTGGAAAAGTAAGAATAGATGTTTACTCGCAGGAAAGCGAGGAACGGAAAAAGTTATCAACGCCATTGTTTGCCACAAATAATTTCACCTTCTCTAGTCTTACAGGGAGTTCAAAAAAAGCCCTGCTCTTGCTCATTTAACATCTCACACCGGGGCAACTGCGCGGCCCTTCGGTGGTTGGGCTCAGCCCGGCGGGCCCCGAGGGCTCGGCTGGGGCTCGGCCCGGGCTGAGCCCCCTTCCCATCCCCTCCCCATCCCTCCCGTGCTCCTGGGGGCCGAGACCTGCGAGCCGGTTTTACCGAGCAGCTGCCCCTGTGCGCCTGCCAGCTCTGTGATTCCGTGTGTGAAACGCCTTCCACAGCCCGGAGTGCGAGGAATTTCTCGGTGCTCAGCTCAGGAGCCGGCCCTGACACACGCTGCCTGCAGCATCATCTGCTGCCTTGGTACAGAATCGAAAAAAACGGGAGAGCTAAAGCTTAAGGCATCCTGATTGAAACGGGGTTCGGGGGTCATGAGCGAGCTTAGGCAATGTCAGAGCAACAGGGGACCGAAAACCTCCCCAGAATCCTGCTCTCGAGGCAGAATCTGTGGTCTGTCCGTGCCTGAGGCATGCTGCTCCTGGGGAAGGGTCCTTCCCGCTGTGACCCACAGCTCCCTGCTTTCCCATGGGGACCTCGGGGAGGGCTCCTTGCTCTCCTGCCAGGACCCAGCATCGCCTCCCCCGGCCCCTCGCAGCCCCCCCAAAGCCCGGCGTGCCCCAAGCCCGGCGTGCCCAAAGCCCGGCGTGCCCAAAGCCCGGTGTGCCCAAAGCCAGGCGTGCCCAAAGCCCGTGTCCGGCCAAGGCCAAGGGCGCAGGGTCCCAGCACCACCTCCTGGTAAGGCACAGCCATGCACGGCCACAAATGCCCCCGAAGCCTGGGGACAGAACCTCCTGGAGAGAGAACCGGGGCTGCCAGACCCCGATCTTTTCCAGCCAAGCATGAGCATCGCCCCCTGTGCCTGGCACCACCATGGGCATCGCCCTCTCTGCCCGGCACCAAGGGCATCCTCCCCTGTGCCTGGCGCCCCGGGCGGCCCCGCTGCATCCCCCGGTGGCCCAGCTGCCCGCTGCGGGGTGAATAGCGGCGCGGCTCGGCCGAGAGGGGACCGAATTTCCTTGGAGATGAATGGGCACCTCCCTGCAGCCCCGTGACATTTTCATTGCGGGCTAACAAGGGGAGAAAAATCCAATTAGGTGACAAAGAGGGTCCCTAATCGGCCGTGCAGCCCGGCGTGGGGCAGCCGGGACAGCGCAGCATCCCCCAGGCCAGCGGGGACAGACCATGGGAAAGCAAGGAAACGCTCCAAAAGATTCCTCCTGTGATAGTGAATCTGCAAAAGATTCATCCTGTCGTACTGCAGGATGGACACTGCACTCAAAAAATTGCATTTATAGCGTTACTATTTGCACCCCCAGGGTCTCATCCCAGGTCACTGAGATAAAGTGCCCCAAAGTGAGCTGGGCAAGGCAGGGACATCTCCTCCCAGCTACAGATTCCAAGGGCAGGGATAAGTAACCTGCAGCCAGAATCGTGCTGCTCCTCAAAGAAAATATTAATAACATTTGGCAGACTCCTCCCGTGGCACCCACCCACCACCAAGCGTCCAAAAAAACCAAAATCCCAGGAGGAGGTGAGAATGATCCACAGCAGGGTTTATTACACAGCAGCTTTTTCGAACCACAAAAGGGTTTGGATAACGTGGCTCGCAGTTTTCCCAGCAACAGGTGCCTTTTGCACTGTCTGAATGCAGGCAGGCAGCAGTGCCATTTATCTCTGAGCTCTGGTGCCTCGGGGGTGGGGGGAGGATTGATGGGGTGCAAACCCCTCCCCTGCCCAAATGTGGGGATGTCGGGGCAGCACGGGATGCAGGGAGGGCACAGCAGAGCACTGGGAAAGGCGAGGGGGGCACACTCATAAATAACAGCTGGGCTTTGGAGGAAGGGTGATAAATGGCAATGCTGCGAGCCCTCGGGAATTATTAACGGCGGGGGAGGCTGAAACCTTGGCTTTGCCCCAGGAGCTGGGCTGTGTGGAGAAAGCTGATGGGCAGGGGGAGCAGATGGCTGGGGGAGGCCCGGGGTCCCTGCAGGAGCAGGGGCTCTCCCCCAGCACAGGCACGGAGCTGTGCTGAGCTACAGCAGCTGTGTCTGCCCCGGGACCCGCTGTGCCCTGTCCTCCCTGCAGCCCCTCAGGTGGCTCCAGCCACAGCTCCAGGTGGCCAGCGCTGAGTATTGACCCAGTGCTATCTCAGCTCCCACCTTATCAGGGCTAAAGGCAGCTCTGGGCACCAGCACCTGCCCCATTAATCTTCCCCCTGTCCTGCAGGTGTGAGGTCTGTGCCTCAAAGAGCCTGGCCAGGGAGGGAGCAGCAGGGCTTGGGCCTGGGCATGATGGATTGGTACCTGGGAGATGACAGGAGAGGTTCCTCTTTCCCCCTTCAGCTTGTGCTGTTGCCCCTGCCCTGGAGAGGGGACCACCCTTTAGACCAGGGCATATTGGTGGCAACTTATTCCACAGAAATTTGTGTGCTGTAGACTTGAGGAGGAGAGGAAATGAGCTCCACTCGTAAGCACAGGGTGGGAAGGAGGGGAGAGATAATTTCCCTGCGTTTTGATCTGAAATAACAAGCTGAACCTGGGTGAGCAGCCCACGTTTCATCCACAGCCTGTAGGCTGAAGGTGGAGATGTGATTCCCCCATGCCAGAGCCAGCTCCAGGCAGAGCTGCACAAAGTCCAGGCCAAATCACATCTGAGGCCCCAGGAAAAGGAGGCAAAGCCTCACAGCTCTGGCTGAAACAAAAACAAAAGGCAGCGATTCTTCCTGGCTGCAGCTGCACAAGCCCTGGCTTCAAGGGTTAAATGCAGGCAGAAATATCAGGGGGGACCATTAAGCACAGAACTTGTTTGTCCCTCACACAGATGGGAGAAAAGCCCCATATTTTGACCAGGCAGAATCCCCAGCCACGATGGGGTGGCTGAGGTGATTCCAAATGTCTCATCCCCAAAATTCTGCTCTCCCCCGTGGCCCAGAGGTCGCAGAGCCAGGAAGTTCCTAGTGGGAAAGCTCACCCTCCTGCTTGTCCCAACACAGCTTTTCCAGGGACATTCCAGGCCAGAGAATGGGAGGCACAGTGACCCAGACAAAGGCAACACCGAGCTTTTGCCATAAAAGCCACCAAAGGACACTGTGTGTCCAGGAATGGAGAAGGATGCTGGGGGTGGCATCACTCACCTCCTGTGATGGGAAGGAAGAGCATCACTAAACACTCTGAGCTGAGCAGAGTCCAACTGGCCAGCCTGTGCTGGATTCACAAGCACATAGCACCTTGTGCTGTAAGTGCACCCTGATCTAGCCTTTCCACGTGTGCTGTGGAGCCCACAGCTCCCCAAGGGCAGCGCAGAGCAGTCCTGCTGGAAAGCAGGGCGGTGACATCAGCCCGGCCTCTGAGCAGAGCAGAGGACATGGCACAGAGGCACTGGGGGCTCCTTGGGATGCTCACTGCTGGGTCAATGCTTTTGGCCTCTCCTTAAAAGCCCCTTAAACCCTCAGGGCATGTTTCCCTCGGCACAGAAAGGCACAATTCTTTTGGTGAGGGTGCCACGTGAAGCCCAGGCAAGGTTTAAGGTGGCTTAGGGGTGCTGGCACCCAGCCCCACACCCCCTCCTGCTCTCCCTGTCTATGCTGTGCAGACAGGATGGAGTTTCCCCCTTCCTTACACAAACTTGGGATCTCCTTTCAGCCATTGCTCTTTTTTTTTTTTTTTGTATTGATTTTTAAAAGGGGGCACTGCGGCTTTAAAGAGCTTCCCAGACTTGCCTTTGTGACCGGAGGAGAGGGTGGGGTGGTGGCGGAGGTGGGGACCCAGAAGAATGAAATAAAGAGAAGTACAACAAAAAGAAGTTAAAAGTGTGAGTGACAAGTTTTCGGCAACAGGCTTCAGCCCCTGTGGGGTCGTTTGGGCGAAGAATGGCTACAAATGAACAAATGAGCTGGATTTTCATGCTTGGTGGACGGTGAATGAATAAGCATCTTTTAAAACCCTATCAGGAACTCTTTGGATTGTCATTATAGCCGGGAGGAGGGGGGCAAAGGCGGACTTTTGAAGGCTGATCATGTGAAAGAATCCCGATTCTTCGCCTTTTCTCTGCCGGCAGGCACGGCTACCCCGAAACGTGCGGGCAGCCCAGCATCCTGCCCTGGCCCGGCAGCGTTTCTGGGGCATCCTGGCGAGCCCCGGGCACTCTGGAGGAGCCGAGAGCGTCTGCTCGGCTGGCAGGAGCCCCCACTGGTTCCCAGAGCCGTGCAAGGGATGGACAGCGCTTTGCTGCCTCCTCCTCCTCCTCCGCGGAACCTGAGTGCGGTGTCAGAGGCGGACAATGTGAGAGGGCAGGAAGCAACTCACTTAAAGGCTGATTTAGAGCACAGAGTGGAGGCTGGGGTCAAAGGAATTGCCCTGGGATTATGGGAATCACCTTCATTTTCTTGCCAAGCCTTCGGACACGAGGGAGCCGAGCAGGAGCAAGCAGGAGGGGGATGAGTCTGTTGCTGAGGAAAGGACCGGGGTGTTTCCCCTTCCCTGGCCCTGACAATGAGCCTGGCCTCTCTGAGCCATGCAAATAATTTACAGCCTCTGTTTTCAGCTGTTTGTTATCCTCAAACCCCCCCCATTTTAACCTTGACTAGAGCAGAGCAGTGGTGAGGCAGTTGTAGGAGATTCCACAGCCAGGGTTTGCTGGATACCTGTAAAGCCACAGAGGAGAGGGAAGATTCAGCGTGAGACAGGCATAAAACCTCCTTATTTCTGTAATAAATGATAATATCACATATTCAAAAAATCATAGAACTGGGGAATTGTTAAGGTTGGAAAAGACCTTTAAAATCATCAAGTCCAACTGATGTTTAGACTGCCTTGTCTAAAGGCAGTCTAAAGACAGGAGGAGACCTAAAACTGAGTATTGAGGGCGTGAAAACATCAGGTCGTGGTGAAGCATTCTTCCCTGGCTGCAAAACTAAAAGCTGAGTTCACCTGGCGCGGGGATTTCAGCCAGCAAAGGTGGCAGGGCCCGGGTTAAGTTGGTTTTCATCCTGTTGCCTGCAAATATGTGAGGGCACAAGCCTGAGCCTCTGAAAGAGCCGCGGTCCCAGCAGCCACCTGTTTGCCCCACATCAAAAAGTCCCGAGGCCACTGCAGCAGCCGTGGTTATAAAAGCCGGGCACTGGCACTGGGACAGCCCCGTCAAGAGAAATGAGACCATCATGCACTAAACATAGAGAAAAGATAAATGGAAAAGGAGTCTTTCAGTCTTCATTATCAAGTTTCCATGGGTTTGCAAAAACCATAGCAACCGGTTCAAGCAATGATTAACCTAATAATGTGGAGGCAAAGAAAAAAAAAATGCATTCAAGCCCCTAAAGAAGTCACTAGTTCTCCAGAGGTAGTAAATCTGGCCCCCCTCCCCTTCTATCCACCCCCAACCTACAGCCCCACGGCTGGAAGACCAGAAGCATCCTAAGTCTCCAGAAAAAAAGAATCAGCAATGCAGTAAACCCCACTCTAGTGACCCCTTTCTGAAAATACAGCAGCACAGACATCTCTGTGAACTTTCGGAATACCTGCTCTTCACTGGACTGTCGTGCTCTTCTTGCTCCTTTTCTTGCACGTGTCCACCCTGAGCTCTCTTTTGCCATTTTTTGCAAAAATGCTACTTTTGTCCATAAGTGAGAGTGTTGAGATCCTCCTCAGTGCCACGGTATGTGCAAATAGTGAGGGCAACATGATACCTCCTGTAGGGAGATATCGGAGTGGAGCTGCACTAGCAGGGAAAACATTAAATGATTTTATCACCCAAATAATGTCGGTGTTTCGCCTGTGGCCACACACAGAGGCCTTGGAGCACTTTGCAGACTGTTAGAGTAGGAAAACAATACACAATTCAGCCAGAAAGGGTGTGGGGGGAAGGGGCAGGAATACTATTAGGTCTTTCATTGTGCCTATGTGATCTCCGACGCAGATAGATCACGGTCAGGGCTCGGAGTACACACGGAGATGGGCGCACACGGGCTCACCGAGCCCTCAGCCCTGCCCCGCTGTGACCGTGCTCACAGGGGGTTTGGATTGGGGAAGAGACGAGGATCTGACTCCATGTTGCAGAAGGCTTGATTTATTATTTTATTATACATATTACATTGAAACTATAGTAAAATAATAGAAGAAAAGGTTTCATCAGAAGGCTAGCTAAGAATAGAATACGAAAGAATGACAACAAAAGCTTGAGTCTGGGACAGAGTCTGAGACAGCTGGACTGTGATTGGCCATTAATTACAAACATCCACATGAGACCAATCACAGATGCACCTGTTGCATTCCACAGCAGCAGATAACCATTGTTTACATTTTGTTCCTGAGGCCTCTCAGCTTCTCAGGAGGAAAAATCCTAAGAAAAGGGTTTTTCATAAAAGATGTCTGCGACACCCCACGGCCCGTGTTTCTCCAAAATGTGGGTGTTTCTTCTCAAAGCAGCGAACGGGCAAAGGAGGGGGCTCTGCATAGATGGGCGGGTCCCAGGAGGCAGCAGAACGTGCAGATCTCCAAAAAAGCTCACGTAGAAAGTGAGATCTGCTCACCTTGCCTGTCAACACTGGCACCGTGGTGCCCTTGCTGCCTTCTCCCGGGTGTGTGGGACACCTCCGTGGGGCGGTTTGTTGAAGGAGGCTGGATCAAGTGCACCAGTAAGAGATCACTGCCTCTCCAAAATCCACCGAGCCCCGCGTGTTCTGTGATTCTGCAGTGTCTGGTTTGGCACCAGGGCCGTGCCGGCCTCTCCCTTCCCCGCACCCCACCTGAGCGGACAGCATCCCAGTATCTCCAGGGAGAGACACATCGGGAAGGGCTCCTCATCGCCCGGGCAGGGCTGAGCCCCTTCGAGGAAACAACCGCGCCGTGCCTTCAGCACCATGGCCAGAGCCCGCTGCGGGCCGGGGCTGCCGCGAGCATCGCTCCGCGCACCCAGCTCTCCCACCGCACACACCCGCACCC